>NC_084573.2:29227500-29367500 GCF_033978685.3 Nerophis lumbriciformis
GGCTAGTTGATTCGGCAGGTGGGTTGTTACACACTCCTTAGCGGGTTCCGACTTCCATGGCCACCGTCCTGCTGTCTATATCAACCAACACCTTTTCTGGGGTCTGATGAGCGTCGGCATCGGGCGCCTTAACCCGGCGTTCGGTTCATCCCGCAGCGCCAGTTCTGCTTACCAAAAGTGGCCCACTCGGCTCACCAGGGTGAGCCCCACCCCTTTCGTGAGCGCACTGCGCGCGGAGTGACCCCTGTTACCCGCCCCCGGCAACGGGGGTGGCGGGCAGGTAAGCTGCGCGGGCGGAGCGCGCGGAGTGACCCTTGTTACGAGCCCCCGGCCACGGGGGTGGCGGGCAGGTAAGCTGCTTACCTGCTGCGCGTGACGCCGGCCGCGGCGGGGTGTTGGCGCGGTGGGCGCGGTGGTGACCCTTGACGTGCGTCGGGCCCTTCTCGCGGATCACCTCAGCTACGGCTCCCGGTGGGGCCCTCTCGGGGGAAGGGGCCTCGGTCCCGGACCCGGCGAGGCGTCCCTTCTCCGCTCCGTAAAAGTGTCCATCTCTTTTTTTTTTTCTTCTTCTGTTGTGGCATATGCTGCAGGTGCCTGCTCGTTTTTCGTATGTGGGTAACAACATTTAACTATGTATATATATTTCCAAATTGGTTTAACTGCCACCCGCCTGAATCTATTTAAAATCTTTTTTTTTTTTATTTCAACCGCCCGAGCCGACCCGCGGATAAAATCTCTTTTTTTTTTTATTTCAACCGCCCGACACGCGGATAATCCGCGGTTGTGTCCGCAAACCGCGCATCTCTAATAGGCATACATCTGATTGGGGATTCATAGTGTAACGACCTGCGGCGTTGGAATTGTCCGACTTTTTGTGTGGCCACAAACACATCTGTGTGTGTGTCAGCGCAAGTCAAAGAGAATGAGCGGCTGCTGTTGATATGACACATGACAAAGAGTTGGTTGCCTGGTTTGTACGGCAGACAATGACCAGTTTTGCTAGGTATACGTTTTTCACTAATGTTTTTGGTATGGTTACAGCCGACAATGAACAGTTTTGATCTTGGACCTGTCAAAATGTCTCGACAGATGTATAATTAAACAGTGTTGACGAACGTTGTTTTATCTCTTGTGGCCACTTGTTGTCACCTGTCACTCACAGTTGCATTGCAAAATCCAACAGAGAAGTGTTTATTCGGTTTAGAATTTTGGTTGGATTATATTTTGTGCGCGGCATAGATTTTACGTGCGCAAAAGACGCGTGAACAGTGCGCAATTGCGCAGGAGCGCACCTTAGAGGAAACGTTGATCATGATTAATGCACCTCTTAGCGGCTAATCCTCACCCCGTCTTTAAAACACAGTGATGCTTCGGTTTCTAACTTTCATCAGGAGTCCTTGAATGCGCCACAGTTATGGGCAATGAGATGCAAAAGTGAAACTTGCTTATAACCTCCTACTACGCTGCCCCAGGTAGATTTATTCATTTTTAATTGTTGCCTATCGCCTCATTCTTGTTCCAAAATGCTGGTGCTATGTGTGAATATTTAAAGGTGAGCTTTGATGACTTTTTATGCCATCCGTGTTGAGTGAAGTGTTCGAAGCACGTTTGCTGTTATTCAGGTGGAATGATGCATTTTGCATTTTTTAAAGCAGCCCCAATATTGAACTTTAACGACAACATTCATTTTATCTTAGCATTTATGACATTGTTTTTATAATTTTAATACTTAAATATGAAATTGAAAATCTTCAAGCTTTACAAAAACCCAGGGCCCTTCTGGCCACTGGTAGAACATCCCCAATTCCTCTTTCACAGCTCGAATTTTGTACGCCTGCCGCTTATAGTCGGGAAAAACTGTAAAAATGTAAGATAAAGAGCGAAAAGATGTAATATAATGAGAAAAAGCTGACATTTTGACAATAATAATTATAATACAAATAATAATAATGTACTTTGTCTCCCATAATAAAGCTGACAAAGTTTTGTCTTGAAAAAAAAAATTTATGTGTGTAAGTAGATGCACACACACACACACACACACACACACACACACACACACACACACACACACACACACACACACACACACACACACACACACACACACACACACACACACATTTTGAAAAAATATAAATATATATGGCCCCCGCATACTTTGACTTTTACCTTGATCAAAAAAGTTTGGACACCCCTGATCTAAAATATTACAAGTTCTGTTCTCAAATAAAAAATAAAAAATAATAAGTCAGTTAAAAAAATAAAATAAACAACCAAAACAATACTATTAACTAATGAGTTAATGAATTACAAAAATTACAACAGCTACAATAATAACCACTAATAAAAGGTATGGCGGAAGTTGAACATTAATGTTTTCGTACAGGCAGAATTTTGGACAAACCTGTTTGGTCAGTTACACATTAGTATTATTATTATCATAATTGTTTTATATTCTCACATGAAAAGGCCCACAACATATTGTTAGAAAAAAAACACAACAGTAAAGGTTTAAGAAAAAAGAGCCCAAAACTGTAACGTGATATAAAAAAAGATTACATTTCGATAATAATTGTAAATAGTTCACCTATAAAACAAGGGTTTTCTTTAAATGTATGCAATGTCTGTTTTTAGCAGTTTTCTTTTTTATATAAAAACTATCAAAATGGCTTCTGCATACTTTGACTTTTTGATGGCAAAAGTTTGGACATCCCTGACCCAGATTAATGCATAGCAACTGAAATAACTTTGCACATTTGTATAGAGAATTCGTTTACGGTAAGTCTTGTTTTTTGTTTTTGTTTCTACTGTCATCATGCATTAATCATTAAGTCGACATGTTTCTAAAATCCAAGTCATAAAGATATTTTGTGAAGACCCGTTTCCGCACATCTTGAGCAGGTGTTTTCCATCGAGAGCTCATAAATATTACACGCAATAATATCTGTCCACAACACAAACAGAGCTATGAAAAGGGAGGGAATGATACAAATGTGCAGGGAGATGAGAAGTCAAGAATGTATGACGAGTCTCTTTGAAAATCTTTCACCACCTTTTGCTTTCTCCTGCTTGCTCGATGCTGCTTTCACTTGTGTGGTCGGGGCACTCAAAACGTTCATACTTCTGCAAACTCTGGTGTCTGTTTCCTGTTCAAACACTGGCTAAGTCAGAAGTGATACGGTTGACTCGGGTGCAGATTGACGCGGGCAGCAATAGATCAAACAAAAGCAGCAACCTTTTAAACTCGGGTGTTTCGAAAGCTTTATCCTGAAACTCGAGAGCCTTGGAAGTGTGTGACTGCTCAATGTTGGCCGCGTGTTTGTTTCGCTTCTAAAAACAGGAACAGGAAGCCACGCTTTACTGTGTAAATGTTCAATATGGGCACAAAGTGGTCAGCTGAGGACCGTCATGGCCAGTGGCGAAGAAAAAAATAAAAGGAAGAGAAGTCAAGTTCCATACCTTTCCGGTAAGAGCAGGAATGTTCATGGAATTAGTGGCGAAGCCCATGCCGAAAGCCATAGCGGACTCCACGCCCAGGAACCTGGCGATCAGCTGCTCCAGCTCCTCATGGATGTCCAGGTTCCCTAGAAAGGACAACATGTTCACGTGGCAGAAGAGATGTCTAATCAATAAAATAATGTTTCAGTTATATGTGAAGTATGATATATCCATTCGTGTTTGGTTGTTTTAAGTTACATTGAGGTTACAGTGTTCCCTCGCCACCCTGCGGTTCACTTAGGGCTGGACCATTATGGCAACGATTATTTGGATTGATATTGTAATCACGATTATTCATTCATTTGTACCGCCAAAACTAAACTTTAAATACAGCTTTAAAAAAACCTGGATATAAATTAGCAAGGAATAAACCACAACAAGTAAAAACATAACACATTTAAATAACAATTGCAAAATAAAAAAAACATAAAAATTCAGTTTTGAATTGTTTTTAATACTGTTTTTACACTTATTTTACCACCATAGAGTGTGTGCTTTTTGTGCAAAATAAAATGTAATCACATTTTTGGTAATCCTCACATTTATTATAACTTTTGGACAATTTTGACCAGTATTTTAGGGTCAAAGCATAATAGTGTAAATGTGTCAATAAGTGCTTTATGTACATCATGCTTGTGTATGGTACTTTTTTGAAACATTTATTTTGTTAGCACAGTCAGACCAAATGTGGCGCACCGTGCTATTATTGTGAAGGAGTGAAGTGTGCTGTGCCGTTCTCAGCTTGACGAGTAAATGGGCGACCCACTCGAAGCTGAAAAAAAAAAAGAGGAAAAAAAAAAAGAGAACGCCACTCAAGTTGCGACTACTGTTTGTACATTGATGCTACATCCAAGATGTCGTTCACAACAACACAAGCAGATGAGATGTGTTGTGGGTGTATGGATTGTTCTTGATAGCTTTAGCTTCGTAGTTTAGTCGCTGTTTCAAGTGGCTTCCTCGACACGGTTTAGTTCAGCCGAGCAGTGACGTGCGGTCACTAGAGGCATGTGAGGCGGGGCCTCACCTGCCATCACGGAAAGAAAAAAAATGTAAAAAGAAAAAGAAAAAAATTAAATTGTTATATGTATCCAGTGATTATACTATAAAGTTATTTTCCATTTAACTTCACCAGTTTTAGATTATTTTTATTCAAAACCGCTGAATTTTCACATTTGCCGTTCAAATACTGAGAAGAGACGGTGCGGTGAACAGCAGCCAGTCGAGGCACGTCACTCAGTGCCTCAACATGGATTGCGCAATGACTCGGCTAACTGCTGGTCTGCTGTGCAGTGAGACCGTATTGCTATATGAATTATATTATACATTTCCATAGTTTAGTTAGCTGAGGTATATAATGTACAGTGTATTTTGTCAACAACTGTATCTGTGTAAAGTATTTCTTGTGCTGAGCGATCATAAAACTGCTGCGAAGACGCACTGGCTGAGGCTCGCGTAAACCCGCCTCCTGGTGCTGGTAAAGGCACGTTCGCCGCAGACTGCACCCCCCGACGAGAGCGCCACACCAACCAAAGCCCACACCCAAACCCTTCACGTGCAAGACCGAATCCACCCAAAAAAAGTCACTTAACAAGAAGCCAAAAAGTGCAAAAACAACATTGCTCGCGCCGAAAGAGCCGTGAACGACTGCAAGGACACAACATTAGGTACACCTGCAGACTGCAGCACGGATTTCATATTTCATTCATTCACAACTCCTCCAACACGAACACCACTGTTCCCGCACTTATAAGTAAAGGTAAGACCATAATAACGTTTTTTTTATTAAATGTGCTTTTTTGTGTGCTACAGTTTGTATGTGTAAAGTTAAAGTTAAGTTAAAGCAGGGGCGTCACTAGCTTTTAAGGACAGGGGGGGATTTGCCCCCAGGAGATGCACAAGATGCGAGCGAATGTTACGCACGAGCACAAAACTTCACAAACGGCTAACAAAGACTTAGAAATGATTCATTGTTATTATTTTTTTTTTTTTTAAATGCACGGGACGAAATGAAATGCTCCCCGGGACGATGGCTTTTAACCATATATTTTCTTTTTCTTTTTATGTATTTATTCATTTTACATTTTATATTAAATGTCTTGCTTTTTCCTCCCTCTGAAAATCCTATTAAATGTTTAACAAGCCATCATATAATAATAAAACAGCTATTAATGTAACAATACAATAAAACAAATATATTTAATGATGTTTTTTTATTATTTTAACAATAGGCTAATGTATATTACTTTATATAGATTCTACAAGAAACACAAAACTTAAAAAATAAATGATTTACAATTGCACACACAAGGTTTTGTGCAGCTTCACTCATTGTAAAGGAAGATAATGTGCTTCGTACACCTGCAGGACCGCAAGCAAGGTCACAGAGAAAATGCGGGCTGGAATTTGAGTGATGTGGGCATTTTCTATATGAACAAGTGGAATGGATTGGATACTGACGCACGAAAGGGGCTCTCTACCTTACGCTACGAAGTGAGGGGAAACTGAGTGAATAATAACAGGTTATATGATTATTTATTTAAACTCATATTTGGGCCACTTTATAATGAATATGTCGGCATTTATTTGTAAAAAAAAACAAAAAAAACACCAAATTATTTAGGGGGGCTTAAGAATATTTTAGGGGGGCTTGAGCCCCCCTAAAATAGGCCTAACAACGCCAATGAGTTAAAGTACCAATGATTGTCACACACACTAGGTGTGGTGAAATTTGTCCTCTGCATTTGACCCATCCCCTTGATCACCCCCTGGGATGTGAGGGGAGCAGTGGGCAGCAGCGGCGCCGTGCCCGGGAATAATTGTTGGTGATTTAACCCCCAATTCCAACCCTTGATGCTGAGTGCTAAGCAGGGAAGAATGCTGGTATGAGCTTTTAAACATAACCCGTTAACTGCTGCCAATCAAATGGTGAATAAGATACTCTTTAGGGTTCATATGTTTGTAAATCTGACTGTGATGAAGTCAGTGCCTCACCAGTCATGAACCTCACCGCACGTCACTGCAGCCGAGGTAGTGTTTTGTGGATAAATGAGCGCTACCGGACACATTACTTTCCCAAACAAATGTCCCTTGTCCTCACCATGACAACATTTCACTCACATTTATGTCAAATTCCCTGATATTCTGCATTTAACAACGGATTTCGTTTTATTGGCCAATTATGTGACTCCGTCTGTGGTCAGGTTAACGTGGAAATCGCGCCTTACTTTTTTGTTGAGTTCAGTAATTATTGATTAGGAATATTAGCGCTGTGTCAAATAAAAAGTAGTATCTACTTTACTACGGTAACATTCCAAACTTCTGGTAGGCGTGCTCTTTAGTCACTCATATGCTACTCATCTGTTTCACCATCACAAGTTCCAGAATTTCCTTGCACGTTGTGCGGCCCATTGATCGTTTTTAAATTTAAATTTGATTAATTGTCCAGCCCTAGGTTCACTTATTGCGACCTCAATGCATCACAAATTTAAATATATATATATTTTTTTTATACAAATGTATCATCTTCCGGACGATAAGTCATTACTTTTTTTCCTACACTTTGCACCCTGCGGCTCATAAAACTCTGCGGCTACTGGATCGATGTTTCTTCTCTAACGGCAATAATGCTTTTGTTTTCATTAAACACAAGCAGAGACACTGAAAAGGTGTGTGGTTTTGTTTGCGCTATGGCGCCATCTTTTGGACGAGTTCGCTCACTGCAGGCGCGTTTTTTAGTGACCCTCTGCAGATTGTAAAAATAAGTAATAATAAAGTATTACTAATAGTATAAACTTGCTTGCATGATTTCAATACATTTAAACATTTTGATTAAATCAGTGGTTCTTAACCTTGTTGGAGGTACCGAACCCCACCGAACCCTTCTTTAGTGAAAAATAAAATGTTTTTTTTTTTCAAATTCAAGACAAAGTTATATGTTTTTGGTAACACTTTAGTATGGGGAACATATTCTAAGTAACAAAGACTTAATTTAGAGTTTTTTGGACAATAGGGGAACATATTCTAAGTAACAAAGACTTAATTTAGAGGTATTTGGTTAGGGTTAGGGCCAGGGTTAGAGGTTTAGGGTTATAATAAGGCCATGCCGAATAAGGCATGGATAAGTATTTAATAATGACTAGTTAAGAGCCAATATGTTACTAATTTGCATGTTAATAAGCAACTAATTAATGGTGAATATGTTCCCCATACTAAAGTGTTACCATGTTTTTTTTTACTGGTGCACAAAATGAACCGTGCATGAACATCACCTTGTTCAAAGAACAAACCCAACACAGTGCATAAACTCACAACAAATTACACACCTGCAAATCAGTCTGACTTCTGCTGTTGCCATATCTGTAATACGCCGACAGGGAGAAGTTTTTATTTACACGATGAGTCGGGTGTGTTTTGACCTCCGCCGAACCCGAGGCCGACTCACCGAACCCCTAGGATTCGATCGAACCCAGGTTAAGAACCACTGGATTAAATTAAAAAAGACATAAATACTTGGTAAGAAATTCGGTTTTATTGTAAGAATAGATAGAAGTCAAAGTAGCAAAATAAATTGGGTGATTAACCTGCATATATACGTGATTATTACACAATTTTTTGTGAATAATCGCATGAGTTAACTCATTATTTTTGACGCCCTAGTTATTACATTACACTCACTTCCTTTGTCACCTATAACACGAAGTTACCGTGGATGATTTGACCAGCAAACTTAGCATATATTGACATTGGTTAGCTTTCAGCATCTTGAAAGTACAAAATGTATCAAAGTAACCCCTGTATCCTTCCATTTTACTGAATGTGGCCATTGTTGGTAAAGGTTTGGACACCCCTGGTCGCCAGTATTTCCTTCGGTTTAGTGCTTTGAAACCGTAAGAACAAGTTCTGTTCCAAATTCTAGCCGTCCATAGCGGTTCTACTCGTATAGTTTCTTCATTCATCACGCCAAGCAACGTTTGTAAGTGATACAATACAACAAAGAATTCACGTGTTGTGTCTGTTTTCATGCATATTTGTATGTGTAATGATGATAGCGTCGTTAGCATTAGCTAGTGTGCTAACACAATTACAAGTGTTTGTTTTGGTATTATTAACTTACAATTCACGTGTTATGTCTGTTTTCATGCATATTTGTATGTGTAATGATTAGGGCTGTGAATCTTTGGGTGTCCCACGATTCGATTCAATATCGATTCTTGGGGTCACGATTCGATTCAAAATCGATTTTTTTCGATTCAACGCGATTCTCGATTCAAAAACGATATTTTCCCAATTCAAAACGATTCTCTATTCAATACATATGATTTCAGCAGGATCTACCCCAGTCTGCTGACATGCAAGCAGAGTAGTAGATTTTTATAAAAAGCTTTTATAATTGTAAAGGACAATGTTTTATCAACTGATTGCAATAATGTAAATTTGTTTTAACTATTAAATGAACCAAAAATATGACTTATTTTATCTTTGTGAAAATATTGGACACAGTGTGTTGTCAAGCTTATGGGATGCGATGCAAGTGTAAGCCACTGTGACACTATTGTTCTTTTTTTATTTATTTATTTATTTTTATTTTTATAAATGTCTAATGATAATGTCAATGAGGGATTTTTAATCACTGCTATGTTGAAATTGTTACCAATATTGATACTGTTGTTGATAATATTCATTTTTGTTTCACTACTTTTGGTTTGTTCTGTGTCGTGTTTGAGTCTCCTCTCAATTGCTCTGTTTGTTGCAGTTCTGAGTGTTGCTGGATCGGGTTTGGTTTTGGAATTGGATTGCATTGTTATGGTATTGCTGTGTATTGTTTTGTTGGATTGATTAATTAAAAAAAATTAAAAAATTAATCGATTTTTAAAAAATGAGAATCGATTCTGAATCGCACAACGTGAGAATCGCGATTCGAATTCGAATCAATTTTTTCCCACACCCCTAGTAATGATGCTAGCGTCGTTAGCATTAGCTAGTGTGCTAACACAATTACAAGTGTTTGTTTTGGTATTGTTAACTTACAATGGCATTCGTTTTTCACAAATTCCTTAGTAAACTCACCAAGACGTCATTGTGGAGTTATTGAGTCTGTTAAGCTGAATGAAGAGCTAGCTTCCGCAGCTAGTGGGTCCATGACGATGACTTTTGTTTTGTTCGATCAGCCGTTTTACTGCCGCGTTACAGACACCGTTTAGAAACAATTAAGGTATGTAAATAAACATTTACAGAATTTTCCTGTGTAAATATCTCATATCACAACATATATATGTGTGGCTTATAGTCCGGTGCGGCTAATATATGGGAAAAAAATTATTCTAAAATTTACCGGTGCACTCTATAGTCCGAAAAATACGTTATCTGCTTGCAGCTGCAAGGAAGACTGAGTTGCTTCTGTAGATGTGTAATAACATGGAGGCTTGACTCTGTGTTGTACTGTAATGTGCTTCCATATACAGTTCTCTGGGAAGCTCTTTTAGTGTGTAGAAAAGAGCTTTATAAATCTTAGCCATTATTATTATTACAAACTTTATTCAGCACTTTTTTCTTAATGTTTTTAGCTGATATTAGTTTAACTATTAGCAGGCCTGATCCTGGTTTTCTCTCAGTAACATGTTTAGCCTCATCCTCCAGTGATCATATTACTTAGTAATGACATTTAAGATACCAAGAAATGTAGTTGATTTGCCATTATGGAGGTGATTATTATCATTAACTTAGCTTAGGGGAGCGGCTGCACACTGTGGATGGAGACACATGATTAGTGCTAGCTGCTTGCTAGCCAGAGAGGATTGGCGTTTGTGATCGGCATTAAAAGGCATTAATCGATCAGTTTTCTACAAAGAGTGTAGTAAGTGTTTAAGAGTGTGCGTGAAAGGTTAGTGAACAGCTTGAGGGAGGTTTATAAAGACCTAAAATGCATATAATATTTATATAAATGATACAATAAAAACTATCCCAAATTTTGCAGAAATCTACTTACCACAGGAGGTCTGGAACGTAAGTCCCGCGATAACTAGAGGGAACACTGTACTTGGAACCACTCCAAACACTACTTAGTGTTAATTAAATTAAATTAATTAAAATTGCTGCTAGCAGTTTAAAGGGGAACTGCACTTTTTTGGGGAATTTTGCCTATCGTTCACAATCATTATGAGAGACAAGAACACGCTTGTCTTTTTTTTTTTAGTTTTTTAAAGATAATCAACGCCTGTGCGCCTAATGGTATCAATCAATCAATCAATCAATCAATCAATGTTTATCTATATAGCCCTAAATCACAAGTGTCTCAAAGGGCTGCACAATGGTAGTCATCGTTGTAGCCTTCAAAGTCTCTAAAACAACTTAAAAACCCTTTATCAACGTTTTATATACACACTGCAAGTATATATATATATAGTGTAGTAACAGACACCTTCATAACAGTATGTAATATATGCAATATACACACTGTAAGTATGTTTATATATATAATGTAGTAACAGAAACCTTCATAACAATATGTAATATGTTTTATATACACACTGCAAGTATATATATATATGATGTAGTAACAGACACCTCATAACAATATGTAATATGTATATATTTACCGTATTTTGGTCATTTTAATCATTTCCAGAACTGATTTCTTAAGCGCATTTATTTCTGTTTCCATAGCACCACACTTCCTACTTCCGGAAACAAACGTGTGTGTGTGTGTTTTCTAATAATGGCAGAATCAAAAACAGATAACAAAGACGATTGTTTTTAGACAAATGAGGACTCACAACCTTATCTATTTGAAGCTGAATACAGAGGGTGAATTACTGCTTCTAGAAGCGAGCACAGAGGGACGGAAGCCGTGAGAGTGAGGTGAAAGCAAATTGACGGTGCAAAATGTGGAATTTGAAGACAGGGTATTTCGACATAAATGGAGTGCTTACCCAAATAAACAGGAAAAACATGTCCCCGGCCAGCTGGACCAAACGCACAACTGTCCATCGAGTGAGTCACACTTTAATATTGATCATGATACACGCAGCACGTCATGCGTGTTATTACAACAACAGTACATAATCTGTCTGGCTAGCTGTGTACAAACAAAACATGAAATAATACAGATACTGTAATATGATTGTTCATGTTTATCACTCAATACAGATTGGTGTCTTATCACAGTGTTGTGCATCACAAACTCAAACACGTTTTGTGAGGACACAATAGCTAGCTTATCTCTTGCCGTAGTTAGCTTTTACGGCTAATGCCGTAGCACGCCGATGTGTTACTACGCTAGAAAAATAGTTCCTCAGTGTTCGCTCTTACAATAACAATGTTGCTACAGCTTGGTTATCATACAGGTTACGGCACGTAAATGAATTATTGTTGACGGTTTTTGAATGCACTTTTAAAGTGATTTAGAGGTAGGATTGATTGCTCCCTTTAGCTGCATTGCTAGCCACCAAAAACGAGACAATTTTTGTATGTTAGAAAGCAAAAGAAAAATAACCTCTTGTCTTTTATTCTCTCATAATGATTGTGAACGATAGGCAAAATTCCAGAAAAAGTGCAGTTCCCCTTTAAGCTGTTGCACTATTAGAACATACTCTATATGCACAATGTAAAAAAAAAAATCATACTTCTGTGTGTTTACAAAAAAAAAATCAGATATCAATGTGATATTTCTTACCCAATTCACAGCGAGTGCTGCCCACTCCCACGCCATACTTTTGTGTGACCTCAAGCGCAGCGTCAGCACAAGGGCCAGTGTTCTCCGCAAAGCCCAGATAATTGTATGAGCCCATGTTGATGACGTCCTTCACCACTCTGCCTGTGTGCCTGAAGGAGACGGAGACAACGAGACTCAGGGACAGAGGACAACGGCCCTCGGGTCAGGGCGAAATAAATCAACTCCGGCATGTGCTGCCGCTGCTACGCAAACATTTCCTGTCCTTTCCGTGCCCCTGACGCCTGCCAGCGTGGTGTTACGCAACAGCTTATCTCAAGGAAACTCGGGTTCAGCACGGAGCGCCGGTAGGACATATTTTACACATTCCAATCTGGATAAATATACGGCGAACACACCCTGATAAAGACCACAATAAATTATTTCTAAACTTTTCAGGAATTCAGGTCAAAAATGTCAACTTTGGTTGGATCAGAACAAAACACACTTTTCTATCTGCAGTACATAATATTTATTCTATAATTTGTATCCCCAATTGTAAACAGTACCGTTTCGTGATGGGTACTGTTCACATTTGAACCAACTCCCGGTATCTGGGAATACAGACCGGTACTCATCGGTATCAATTCTCAGTACTTTTGTGTGTGTTAATAAATGTTATTGTTTGATGATAAAATGTATTTTTTCAGTGTTACATTTAAAAATAAGATGTTTATGATTGCATAGGTTATCTATGGTATGTTGTCTAACTAGGAAGTAGCTTTTTCCATGAAGCTACATGTGTTATGTTGTGCCCTACAAAGTGTTTATACTGTAACTATTGTACATATTACGCACCAACTGTTTGATTGTAACATTCATCTTAGTTGTAGTTACCATTACCAAATTTAGAGGTGTTAAAATCACTGTGCACAATCGCTAATGCTAAACGTAGCCTGCCAATGGCAAATTTACTGTAAATTAGTATCAAGCTAGCACGTTCTGGAAGAGTGGAGCTTTACTTTACGTTTGAGCATTTTCAACCACGCATACTTGCTTTGTTGGTGTTGAAAATAGCAACGTTACTTAGAGGGAGTTTGGCTGAGTCCGCCATTATTGCTGCTTGAGCTTTGTCTCAGTGTATGAACATTTTATCCACCAATTGTGTGCCTTTCAGTGCAGCCATGTTGTACCATTCTGTACTTTTCTACTGTGTTAAGTTATATTTTGTATGACTTTTAAGTGTTTGTAGCCTTTTACAGCATTTTTCTAGCTTTACACGAGTCCCCAGAAAGCCACGGACAAGCGATGTAAACATTCAGAAAGTATCTACAGCGTTGTCGACACTGCCCCCTCCCCTTTACTTGCACTGCACACAAAGATTAACTAACAAGGAAAAGTAGGTGTATCTTTACATTCTGAATCACTGTAGCAACATGGCTCTTAAAGTTGAGGATTTTTGTGATTTCAAACAGAGTGCACCACAGGGTTAGTGACAGTGTGTGCGTGTCGGCAGAGCGGTTACATAGGAAGAGGGACAGGACAATTGAGATAGTTTTTTATTAAAAATAACATTTACCCTTTAACACCTTGTTATGTTTGATATACAGTACTGTATAGCACTTTATAGAATATGTACTAAATATGTACTAAAGTACTAAAATATTGACTTTTGTCGAGGCTGGATACCAATATTCATGTTTGTATTGTTTCTAACGTAGAAATTTGTTGCAATTGAAAAAAACTCATAAATCAAGATTCCACTGTACTTTTAGTTTGTAGCATAAAAGCGTAAGGTATGCTTTATATATACACACCTTCGAATTGAATAACATGAGCAGGTGTCTTGTTACTTTTGACCGGTGCTGTATTTCCATGTTTTACCATAACAACTAGGGCTGGATGATTATGGCAAAACAATAATCATAAATATATTGATTGATATTAAAATCACAAGTGCTCATTCATTTCAAAACGTGAGTAATTATTGTAGCACCAAAACGAAACTTTACATATAATGGATGATGACGGATATAAATTAGCAACAAATAAACAACAACAAATAAAATAATAATTATTTTATAATAATAATAATCCTAACAACAATATAATAAAATAAAATAATATTAAAAAAACTAAAAGTTTATCCTTAAAAAAAATGTTTTCACATTTTTACGTTGTACACTTATTTTACCACCAGAGTGTAAAAAAATAAATTAATAAAATACAAAAATCCTCCCATTTATTGGTGCAATACATCTTTACCAATATTTTAAGTCAAAGCATAACAATTTTGTAAATGCATAAATAACTGCTTTAAATACATTATGCTTATGTAAGGCACTTTTTTATTTATTTATATTTTGTTAGTGCTGTCAGATGGGCTGTTGGAGGCAAGTGTGCTGCTGTTCTGAGCTTGACGTCTAAAGAGACGACTTGAGGCTGATAAAAAAAAAATTCTATATTAGGTTGCCACGGAAATCATGTGGCTTTACTTTTTTGGTGAGTTTAGTGATTATTTTTTAGACATACTGTAAATTCCGAACTATAAGCCTCTATGCTTTTTCAACACTTTGAACAATGGGACTTATAAAACGGTGCAGCTGATTAATGGATTTTTCTTCGCTGGCGGCCATAATGCAAATAGATTCAAAAAACAAACAAACAAGCAAATACATTTAAATGGTGTGTTATTGCTTGTGCTATGTCGCCATCTTTTGGACGAGTTCGCTCACTGCAGGTGCTGCAGTGCCCTTTCATTTAGTGCTTTCAGCGGGAAGTAGAAGTGCCGTTTTGCCTTCCATTACTTTTCTACTCATAGGGACTCTTCATCTCTCCAAGCAACGTTTGTAAGTTTTACAATATAACTAAAACAATTCTAACATGTCTGTAGGAGTGTTTTGAGGCATATTTTTATGTGCTATGGTAATGTAATCAAGCGAGCGCTGTTAGCATTATCTAATATGCTAACACGTTTATGAGTGTCTGTGTTAGTATTATTAATTTACAATGGCATTATTTTTGTATTGTTTCAGTTTCACAAATTCCTCAGTAAACTCACCAAAATGTCACCATGGAATTATTGAGTCTGTTTAACAGATTGGAGAGCTAGCTTCTGCAGCTAGTGGGCCCATGATGATGACTTTGGTTTTGTTTGATCAGCCGTTTTACTGCCGTGATACAGACAACGTGTGGAAACAGTTAAGGTATGTAAATAAACATTTAAAAAACATTTAGTTAATTTTAATAACTACATTTGCATTGTATATATCTGCAAATTATAGTCCTGTGTGGCTAATATATGGAAAAATATTTTTGTTCTTTAAAAATTAGTGGGTGCAACTTACATACTGATGTGCTCTATAGTCCGGAAAATCGGTAGCGTTAATCATCGTTAATGTTCTTTCACTTTGTTGTGATGTGTGATGAAAGCTTGGGTACACATAATAACTTACTGGAAGGTCCAGTTGTAGTCAGGGGAAACCCGCTGCACCAGGTCCATCTTTGCCCCAGGGACACTGCAGATGGGTCGGTTCCAGTTGTCTCGGATCCGCATGTAAAGGTTTCTGGTGTAAAAGTTCTCAAAGTCTTGATAAAGCGGGACAAAGTCCTTGAAAGGAGAGGAGTAGAAGTCAGGATGTGCAATGGCGACCAAAGATGGTGGTTGAATTAAAGGGGAACATTATCACCAGACCTATGTAGGCGTCAATATATACCTTGATGTTGCAGAAAAAAGACCATATATTTTTTTAACCGATTTCCGAACTCTAAATGGGTGAATTTTGGCGAATTAAACGCTTTTCTATTATTCGCTCTCGGAGCGATGACGTCACAACGTGACGTCACATCGGGAAGCAATCCGCCATTTTCTCAAACACATTACAAACACCGAGTCAAATCAGCTCTGTTATTTTCCGTTTTTTCGACTGTTTTCCGTACCTTGGAGACATCATGCCTCGTCGGTGTGTTGTCGGAGGGTGTAACAACACGAACAGGGACGGATTCAAGTTGCACCAGTGGCCCAAAGATGCGAAAGTGGCAAGAAATTGGACGTTTGTTCCGCACACTTTACCGACGAAAGCTATGCCACGACAGAGATGGCAAAATCTGTGGATATCCTGCGACACTCAAAGCAGATGCATTTCCAACGATAAAGTCAAAAAAATCTGCCGCCAGACCCCCATTGAATCTGCCGGAGTGTGTGAGCAATTCAGGGACAAAGGACCTCGGTAGCACGGCAAGCTATGGCGGCAGTTTGTTCCTGCAGACGAGCGCGCTAAACCCCCTGGATGTCTTGGCTCACACCGTCCCTTATGCCACCGAAGATGATCAAGAGAAGAATATCGACCCTAGCTTCCCTGGCCTGCTGACATCAACTCCAAAACTGGACAGATCAGCTTTCAGGAAAAGAGAGCGGATGAGGGTATGTCTACAGAATATATTAATTGATGAAAATTGGGCTGTCTGCACTCTCAAAGTGCATGTTGTTGCCAAATGTATTTCATATGCTGTAAACCTAGTTCATAGTTGTTAATTTCCTTTAATGCCAAACAAACACATACCAATCGTTGGTTAGAAGGCGATCGCCGAATTCGTCCTCGCTTTCTCCCGCGTCGCTGGCTGTCGTGTCGTTTTCGTCGTTTTCGCTTGCATACGGTTCAAACCGATATGGCTCAATAGCTTCAGTTTCTTCTTCAATTTCGTTTTCGCTACCTGCCTCCACACTACAACCATCCGTTTTAATACATGCGTAATCTGTTGAATCGCTTAAGCCGCTGAAATCCGAGTCTGAATCCGAGCTAATGTCGCTATAGTTTGCTGTTCTATGCGCCATGTTTGTTTGTGTTGGCTTCACTATGTGACGTCACAGGAAAATGTACGGGTGTATATAACGATGGTTAAAATCAGGCACTTTGAAGCTTTTTTTAGAGATATTGCGTGATGGGTAAAATTTTGAAAAAAACTTCGAAAAATAAAATAAGCCACTGGGAACTGATTTTTAATGGTTTTAACCCTTCTGAAATTGTGATAATGTTTCCCTTTAAATATAACCACAGATGACAGGTGATCTAGCCCGGCCTCTGGTGACGGCTCAAAAAGTAGTCGTGACGTGAAATCTATTCTAGCTTTCTAAAACATTTATCGTGAGTATAAAGTAGAAATATTTCTGAACCTTCTGCTCCTCCCGTTCTCTGGCCATGCTGCACTTCCCGATTTTCCAGTGGCGGAGGAAGTCCCGGAGGTAGCCGAAGATGGTGAGGATGCCGTAGCCCACGTAGGTAAGCACAGCAACCAGTAGAGGTGTCTGCTCAAATGATTCCACAAAGGGCCTCTTGTACAGACTTGAGTTGTTGTGTGCGCCATGTTGATTCTGGAGGAAAAAACAAGCATATCATCATTTTTAACACAAAAGTTAGCAGCGACACAAGAGCTAAGCACCTAATAGCACACAAGCTAGACATGTGTAATAAGTGTCCTTTATTGAACAAATATTGCAGTCAAAATCAGCACATTTGTCATTTTAAACAAGTATCAACATTTTATTCGTTATTATATTTGTTACTTTTATACCAGATTCTGTCCGTACTACCTGGTATTGATTCGCGTAAAATCAAACGGTGCCATTTTTCGATAGCTTTGTTGCGCATGACGTCCCTTCCGGTTGCGGACTAAACACCGGCTCGCGTAAACAATCAGTCAAGCAGCACTCAGGGCGGACTCAACCAAACTTCCTCTCAGTAAAGTTGCAATTTCTCGACAGCAACAAATCAAATCAAATCAAATCAACTTTATTTATAAAGCACATTTAAAATTTACCACAGGGGTAGCCAAAGTGCTGTACAATGGACAGGTTAAAAGATAAAACGAGTACAGAGCAAACACAACACAACACAAACAGAACACGATAAAAAATAAATAAATTAAATAGAATAAATAAAAACATAAAAACAGGTTCACAGCAGGCGCCATTGCATGATGGATATCACTCAGTGTTAAAAGCCATGGAATAAAAGTATGTTTTTAAGAGAGATTTAAAAACAGGAAGAGAGGAGGCTTGTCTAACACTCAGAGGTAGGTCGTTCCAGAGCTTGGGAGCAGCAACGGCGAAAGCTCTGTCACCTCTAAGCTTCAGCCTTGTGTCAGGGACCGTCAACAGCAGCTGATCGGCTGATCTTAAGGATCGGGTGGGGCAGTAAGGCTGAAGGAGGTCGGAGAGATAGGTTGGCGCGAGGTTGTTTAGACATTTAAAAACAAATAAAAGCAAGCATGCTCCGTAGAAAACGCTCCAACGTGAAGTAAGGCTTCACTAATTTACATTAGCATTAACAATTTTAGATGGCGATTTCAACTTTACCAGATCTAATAGTGAAAATCGGTTAAAACATCACCATCTACCATGAATTGATTAACGTGGACCACGACTTAAACAAGTTGAAAAATTTAGTGGTCAATTGTACGGAATATGTACTGTACTCTGCAATCTAATAAAAGTCTCAATCAATCAATGCCTACCATTATTCTCTGTTTCAGTCATTTCACTTCATCAAAACTTTCTTAAAATTACACCATACAAAATAATAAAAATGTGTATGATTTTGGCTGATACCAACTTAAATAGATATCGGCCAGTACTCAAGGTTCCAATATTGGTATCGTATTGGAAGTGAAACAGTTATATAGGGACACACCTACTTTACAGTCAAAACAGCAATGTAAATTCTTAGAAACCAAACAACCTAACCAATGACTATTTTTCAACTGGGCAACATTTTGGTCCCATTTAGTTCCTTCCAGAACCTGAGAATGATCTTAGGTACCATAGGAGTCCAGTCTATGTTTAAGGAAATTGGTCAATGTGCAAGTCTGACAGGCATAGAGCAAGACTGGGAGCACCCACTGTAGAGACTTAAGAGCTTTGGATGTAATGGGCAACATTTTGGACCCATTTAGTTCCTTCCAGAACCTGAGAATGATCTTAGGTACCATAGGAGTCCAGTCTATGTTTAAGGAAACTGGTCAATGTCCAAGTCTGACAGGCATAGAGCAAGACCGGGAGCACCAACTGTAGAGACTTAAGAGCTTTGGATGTAAAATAACACCAACACACTGTGGTTCAGGGATTCCGTTACTCCTACTGTCTTGTCCCAAGCTTCTGTAGACCTAATGACATAAGTCACGAGAATAGTGGTTGTGTGGTTGTCACAGCCAAGGTAACATATCCTAGACAACTCCATATAGCAACCGTTCAATGGGAAGAAAAGTACCTTTTTAAAATATTCTCATTCATCCAGTTCATTCCATTCTCCGAGCATTGCATCAATCACAACTGAAGTTGATGTTTAAGGACTAAATAGGACAATTCTAGTGTCCGTAAAGTAAATGTACCGTACTTGTGAATGTGGATTTGTACATTTAACTGGACCACAATTTACCAAAGTCAACGGCAAACAACCGTCGCCAGTCACTCGTTACAAAGTGTACCCTGCAGCTTAGCAGCGCCTCATGTGATCAGTCATGCCTCTCTGCAAGAAATACCTCCCAGGCAGGAAACACTGCTGAGTGCGAGCATCTAAAGCCAGTCGGACGGAACTGTTCCTCCGAGGAAGTACGCAGGAAAAGGTTAAAGAGGCGGTTGCATGCTGATGTGCCGCAGAACCTAGATGAACAAAACTAATAGATTTAGTCATGCCGGTGCTTCGTTCTGACAAACAAGATGGCAAAACAAAAGGCCTTCCTGTTTTCTCTTGCATGCGAAGGCCAGTGTGGAGACATGTGACAAATTCGCTACACCACAAACAAGAGAGAGCAGAATTATATTTTGATGCCACATTTCATGGATAAATGCACCACTGCTGTATTAAAAACTGACAGGAAATATTTCAGATAGGACATAATTTTAACTCGTGCTAATTATTTTACTTTCAATTTGAAGCACTGTTTGAACGGAAATCAGGACGAAGAAAGGATAAAAACTGCACAACTACGCATTAGAGATCGGCTGATTATCAGAGCCGATATTTTGCATTTTCCAATACAACAGAACTCCATCAGCAGATACAATATATACGCAAGTGTCTGAAGAAAATATTTGAAAGAGACAAACAGTATCACAAAGACTCCACAAAGTTCATGAATCAAACAATAGAGGGCGGAGATGCAGAAAAGGTGCCTCCTGAAGAACTGGACAAGGGTCCTGCCTGGTATATTCCACATCATGGAGTGTACCACCCCCAAAAGCCTGAGTCATACCAAAGACTATAAAAATGGGACCCATTACCTCCCTGCTTGGCACTCAGCATCAAGGGTTGGAATTGGAGGTTAAAATCACCAAAAATTATTCCCGGGGACCCATTACCTTCCTGCTTGGCACTCAGCATCAAGGGTTGGAATTGGAGGTTAAAATCACCAAAAATGATTCACGGGCGCGGCCACCGCTGCTGCTCACTGCTCCCCTCACCTTCCAGGGGGTGATCAAGGGTGATGGGTCAAATGCAGAGAATGATTTTACCACACCTAGTGTGTGTGTGACAATCATTGGTACTTTAACTTAATATGTAATACCAGTAATTAGCATTAAAAAATATAGTGAAGTAGATAGTAATAACCACTGCTCAAGCACCAGCCTGCTTGCCATGCCTATCCTTCCTTTCTCTCCCTCCTGCAGTGTTGGTCGCTTGTACTGCTTCCCTGTCAAAAACTCCCAGTTTTTGCCTGAAAATCCAGTTTTTGTTCTCCTTTCCCGGGCGAATTTCCAGCTCTGTTTGGTTGGTTTTCGTGACAGCGGAGATGGCGTTCGCTCGACGGGCTTCGGCAACGCTCGGAGCGTGGGCTCATCAATCAAATGATGCGACAGAGATGGACGGACATGATAACGGCAGAAAAAAATAACTGCCAAAAATCCAAACTTTGTGTAAACATCTTGATGAACAGGAGATTATTAAATAAGTACGGAAGAGCAGGCAGCAGCTCACACATTCTCATACTTTCTGTAACATCCAGGAAGAAAGGATGTCAGCCATCTTGAAAAATGTCAACTATAATCTGAAAGGAGCCAAAAAAATGTTTTATTTAAATGTTTGCAATATTTCAGGGTTCCTCACGAAGAAACCTTACAATATATGAAATCCGTAAACTGCTATATAATTCTATGAAATTGATTAGATTGAGAGTTATTGTGATGTAAAAAATCCCTTATTTTTACCTAATTATTTCAAAAAATGTCCCATATTTTCAAATGCAAATGTTGATGCCCCTCTTAGACACACGTTTGTGAAATCCCCTGATGTTTCTTCGGTGCTTAATTAACCAGAACATTAATGTTGCTACTGGTCCAACGTTTCCAAAAAAATAATATTAAAAAAAAGACTTAAAGCCTTGTCCAGCTGGTTACTGACATATAATGGGGCGGCATGGCGTAGTGGGTAGAGCAACCGTGCCAGAAACCTGAGGGTTGCAGGTTCGCTCCCCGCCTCTTACCATCCAAAAATCGCTGCCGCTGTGTCCTTGGGCGGGACACTTCACCCTTTGCCACTCACACCGGTGAACTGAATGATGAAAGATAGGTGGTGGTCGGAGGGGCCGTTGGCGCAAATTGCAGCCACGCTTCCGTCAGTCTACCCCAGGGCAGCTGTGGCTATGAAAGTAGCTTACCACCACCAGGTGTGAATGATTGATGGGTTCTACATGTAAAGCGACTTTGGGTACTTAGAAAAGCGCTGTATAAATCCCAGTTATTATTATTAGTTATTATTATAATATTCATGGTTAAATAACTTTTTCTGCAAATGATCTTTGGCTTTAAATATCGGTCATCAGCTTCCACAGCTACGTTCACACTGCAGGCTTGGATATCCAATTCAGATTTGTTTGTCATATCCAATCTTTTTAGTCGCCGTTCACATTACAAAAAAAAAAGCGATTTATAATGTTAATGCAATCTGACCCGCATGCAGACATGACGTCGCACGCACTGCAATGTTTACAGAAGTAAACATGGCTTCCACTCTCGACGGTCTCGGCAGTGGCGCATTTGTGGCAATTTCAAACTCGACATACCATACCATACCATACCAACTTTATTTATAAAGCCCTTTAAAAACATTTTCTGAACCAAATGATTGCACGTAGAAGATTAAGAAGGGAGAAGAACAATACTTTTTAATAGCATTGAATGCCAGTTCTATGATTACAGCTGTGATCATTTTTTATATTACTTACCGGTACAAGAAAACTGATTTTGTTTAATAAAATTCTACCCAAACATTTAATAAAGTCAAATACAAATAAGGCAACAAGAGAAGTATCCAACACTTCTTTTTTTAATCGCCTAAGAATCGTTACAAGTAAGAATCGCGATTAATTCGAAAATCGATTTTTTTGGACACCCCTATACGGGATATTTTGCTTGTATGTCTGCTTGAAGAGCGTGTCTGTGGGCGAGCAGTCGGAGACAGAAGTGGTAAAACTTTCACATAAGTTCCAAAAACATACTATTTTCAGCTGTTTTCCGCTCCGTTTTCAACTATGTATTTTGTAACAGTCTATTTTGGTGAATAAATGTGATGCTTATCGCTTTTTGATCGAGGATGCAGTGCATATATAGCCAATTAATATCCACATACAAAAGAGGACTGGGACGGATATGACAATTCGGAATTACATGACAAAATTAGATACAGGTCGCATATGGACAAAAAAAATCGGATTTGACCTTGACTACTTATAATCAGCATCAGTCCTGAAAAAAATATCAGTTGATCTCTATTTTACATACTAAATACTGGTATCATACTGTATAGGAGGTGAAACATCTGGTTGACTGGTGCAGAACCAACAACCTGGTCCTGAACGTCGACAAGACCAAGGAGATCATCGTCAACTTCAGGAGGCATCAGTCCAGCCACACTTCACTCTTCATCAACGGCACAGCAGTGGAGATCGTAAGCAGCACCAAGATCCTGGGGTTGCAGATAACTGACAATATGACCTGGTCCCTACACACTGGAGCTCTTATAAAAAGAGTTCAGCAGCGCATGCACTTTTTGCGTCGGATGAAAAGAGCACAGCTCCCTCCCCCATTCTCACCACATTCTACAAAGACACTATAGAGAGCCTACTGACCAACTGCATCTCTGTCTGGACTGGAGCCTGCAGTGCCTCAGACTGGAAGTCTCTGCAGAGAGTGGTGAGGACGGCGGAAAAGGTCATCAGGACTCCTCTTCCTCCTACCCAGGAAATCGCGAAAAGCCGCTGCCTGACCAGGGCTCAGAAAATCTGCAGAGACTCCTCCCACCCCCATCAAGGACTGTTTTCACTGCTGGACTCTAGAAAGAGGTTCCGCAGCCTCCGTAGCAGAACCTCCAGGCCCTCTAACAGCTTCTTCACTCAGGCCATAAGACTCTTGAACGCATCATAATAATCCCCTCAATTCCCCCCCAAAAACGGATTAACTCGCTGAAATATAAAGACAATATAACATACATCCATGAACGTGGATGCATATGCAAAAGTGCAATATATTTATCTGTACAGTAATCTATTTATTTATATCTGCTAGCTAATGCAACAAAATGTCGTTATCTGTACTGTAAAGTTCAAATTTGAATGACAATAAAAAGAAGTCTAAGTCTCTATGTGTTTATATTGTATCTGTTCCTGTATTTCTGTTGTAAAAAAAAAAAAAAAAGGCCAATACCGATGAAAAAAAACGTTCAGTATTGATACATGTCAAAATGCCAAATAGTGGCGCCGATAATCGGTCGATCGCTAAGGCAAATGAGGCGTATTTTTTAAACATTAGGTGACAGGTGTACCTAATGTCTTTGTGGCCTGTGAGTGTGTACACCAGTGTACACACCAATGTAAGCCTCTCAAGCCCAAAGATCACAATGAAGTGGGAGTGATCTGCAAACAACAACTCGTACACGGAAAGCATGCATGTTGAGCCAACCTCCACCGAACTGTGTTTTCTATATTCCAATGTGGAAGGGACCGCGCCCTTGACGGCATTGAGACATTCCTCTCCTGTTTAAGTGTCATGTGGAAGCAGGCCCGCTCTGCTCTCCTTGGAGACACACACACACACTCGTAACACAACAGGCCCCGGTTGTCGTCTTCTTCTCATTAGCCAATGTAAACAGAGACCGGTCTGACTTCACAAGACACTCACAACAGGGTGTAATATTACAGGCCTGCTCTACAACCATGGCCCATTGGGTGAACTGTGCTATACCACACTTTTATACAACACAGAGACCGTTTTAACACGCGAGAACTTTACCAACAACTAGAATTTGCAATTCCGGTGGTGAATGCCCAATGTGTGCAAGCCGCCGAACTGCCGATACGCGTGAGTGGAACTGAAATGCTTGAATGTCCAGGGTGAGTGGTGTGTGTGGATGTTAGAACGGTTTGAATCGGTTGAGACGTGTGATATGGAGGAGTTGTTTATATCCCAATTATTTTAAATAAAGGGGAAATTCATGGTAATTCCAGGTAATCAGGGAATTTTCGGAACCGGGAAACATGCTGGCTTGAATGTCCCAGGGTGAGCGGACTGTGTGGATGTTGGAACGGTTCAAATCTAGACCTGCTCAGTGGCCTTGTGGTTGGAGTGTCTGCCCTGAGATCGGTAGGTCGTGAGTTTGAACCCTGGCTGAGTCATACCAAAGTCTATAAAAATGGGACCCATTACCTCCCTGCTTGGCACTCAGCATCAAGGGTTGGAATTGGGGGTTAAATCACCAAAATGATTCCCGAGCGCGGCAACCACTGCTGCTCACTGCTCCCCTCACCTCCCAGGGGGTGGAACAAGGGGATGGGTCAAATGCAAAGAGTAATTTCACCACACCTAGTGTGTGCGTGTGACTATCAGTGGTACTTTAACTTTTAATCGGATGAGAAATGTGAGATATGTAGTAGATTGTATCATAACCACTCATTGTCAATGGGGAGAAAATTACTGGAAATTCCTGGAAAAACGGGAATTTTAGGAAAAGGACACATTTTTTTGTTCAATATATCATAAGAGTAGTGTTGGTGGATGCTTGAAAGGTCGGAATCAGGTTTAAAAATGGCACAACATTTTGAGAATTTAGTGCGTTGTAGAACTATGAACACGTCAATTGATTTTAATGGGAATTTTCCTGGAATTTCGGGAAAACCGGGAATTTTTCAAAATTTTGATACTAGCACAATTTTCTTAGATGATATGAATGGGTTGGTGTTGGAATTTTTGGAATCGGTTGGAAAATGTTAAGGTAGTAACAGCTTGAATTGAGAATGGGCATTTTGGAATTCCTGGAATTTCGGGAAAACACGGAATTTGTACAAAAATAGGAGCATGTGTTGTCCCAACTGAGGGGAATGTTTTGAATGTGTCAATAACGGTAGAAAAATGTGGACTGTGAAAACATTCCAGGGAGAGGTGAAAATAGGGCTTTGAAAAACCGGGAATTCCTGGACTTTCTTTGAACTTGGATTGCCCACAGTGAGTAGGGTGTGTGGATGGTCGAACGGTTCGAATCGGGTAAGAAATGTAGGAGTTGTGCATGTATGAAAATTGGCCTATTTATTTTCAATGGGCAAAGTGTCCCGGAAAACCGGAAATTCTGGGTAATCTGGGATATTTGTTTTATTTTGGCTCATGATTCCCGGTCCAGCCAAATGTTTTGGTGATTAAGCGGTTCCGATCGGATAAAAACTGGGGGCTGTGGAGCGCGCCAAAGTTTTGCGGCGGAATAATAATGAATAGGCGACTTTTTGGTGTAGAATCTTATATATGTGTGAATGCTTGGACATTCACTCAACTATTGTGAGCTAGCGCCAGTTGACGCCTACGGATGATATCATAGGACTGAATTGTTCCAGAAAACGTTGAACAAGTTACATCAAGCCCCGTCCCGTCGTAACGGCCCACCAGCAACGATGAAACAAAGGTTTTTACACTCGCCCCCTACTTTCATGTTGAACATCAGCGACAAACACACAGCATAGCAGTGTAACAATATCACTTCAATATTCAATTTGTTTCCTTATTCCTTTTCACTACATACAACATGAATATTAACCTCTTAAGGCCCAAGCTGTTTGTTTACATGCTTTTTTTTAATTTCTCTTTGCTATATGGGCTTATTGGACCCTAATTAGAATAAAAACTAAAAATCACCTTTTGATATGATGTATTTAGTCCATAAGTACACAAACGTGTACTTCATGTGTAGTGACATGCTAATTCTTATTTTTACACCTTTTTTTCTAAATTCCATTGTATGTTATACTCTTCTGACACCACCAGATGGCAGTGTAAGTGTCCATATGTCGGCATAAGACCCCAATTCAGTAGTGTACACAATTTTGGAAATAAGAGCTAAAAGGTGCTGTCCACGCATGTGGCCACTAAGGCCTTTAGAGGTTTTAAAGTCAAAAAATGTTTTCGTGACGACAACAAATATCCATCTAATCACTGCAGTATCGACTGTTAGCTGATACTTTTAGTGGTATCGTCTTATCGTGATAGTACACGTTGATAACGCCTCCTCAACGCAATGTCGGATTTTTGCTCGCAAAAAGCCACTTCCAAGTCGGCGATCCTCGCCTCCGTGGCAGGCAAATAAACTGTCTTTCTTACAAGTATTATCAAAGGAGGATGAGGAATAGCTAAGCATGCCACACTACACACTGTAGGAGGATAATGCTAAATGCTAACTGCAAGCTAGAGCTCTTGAATGTAAACAAAAGGTGGGCGGATTGATACAAATATCGACAGTAACAATATCAAGTATAATATCATGGTCGATGTTACAGTGGTAAGACCAATACTGTTTATTAATAAAAATCTTGTTGTTTTTGTTATTGTTTACAAACTGAAATAGGACATAGGAGGGATTTAAATCTGGTAGGAAATCATTTCAATAATTGATATTGTCACATAACCATCCTGTGTTTTTGTCTGGTTATAATTGTGATCTAAAATAGAATCGTTCAATGATTATGAACATTTTTAAGTAATACTGCCCTCTCCAAGTACTTGCTTATGGATCGATACCCACATTTTTAATATCGCCCAAAACTAATATAAAGTGTCCAAAGAATAAGTGATTATTTCATTTCAATAGAAGTGTAGATAGAAACATGCTACAACAGAAAGTAACCAGATATTGCCAGTACGGTAATAACAAGTAAATGAATAACAGTTTTGCGAAAACAATACAACTGGGAATTATGTAATATGTTAAATAATATGTCAGCTGCCAAATTAAGAATCTTTGTAACTTGTTTCGAAATGGTTCTATAATTGATTTACTAAATAATATATTATAATATGTATCTTTATGGAGGAGACTTCCATTTATTTTAGGCCATACTGCCCACACTTACTTAGCAGTGACATATAATTTTGGTATCCTACAGTGTGTAGTGTAGTATGTATGGCTTATCCTTGCTCCCTAGTGATAATACTACTTGTAATAAACAGTTTATTTACCTCCAAAGAGGTGTGGATGAGTGATTTAAAAGCATTTTGGCACTGGGGAGGGATGTTAGCCGCGAGCGGGATCGCTACGTTGCGTTCAGGGACGCCCTTTGTTCGCTTGTCACTGTCAAATATGCGGGACAGAGCTGGAATGTATCATCAACATGCATTATCACGATATTATGATGATACTAGGGATGTCCCGATACCAATATTTTGGTGCCGGTACCAAAATGTTTTTCGATACTTTTCTAAATAAAGAAACCAAAAAAAATTGCATTATTAGCTTTATTTTAACAAAAACATTTACGGTACATTAAGCATATGTTTCTTATTGCAATCACAGAACAACTTTGTTCTTAAATAAAATAGTGAACATAATAGAAGTAAGTAAACAAACAAAGGCTCCTAACTTGTCTGCTGACATATGCAGTAACATGTGTCATTTCTCATTCTATTATTTTGCCAAAATGATGAGGGACAAGCTGTAAAAATGGATTATTAATCTGCTTTTTCATTTACTGTTAATATCTGCTTACTTTTTGTTTTTACATGTTTTATCTACACTTCTGTTCAAATGCAATAATCACTTATTCTTCTGTTGTTTGGATACTTTACATACATTTTGTATGATACCACACATTTGGGTAACGATCCGATACCAAGTAGTTACAGGATCATACATTGGTCATATTCAAAGTCTTCATGTGTCCTGAGTTTATAAACATAATATGAATTTTTTTTAAAGGAAAAAAGATTTTGTGAAGATAAAAAATATCTATGTAATCATAGTACCGTAGTAGAATCAACTAGATGCACTATTGTACTTGGTATCATTACAGTGGATATCAGGTGTAGATCCACCAATGATATTTGTTTACATTCAGGAGCGCTATCTTTTGTTAGCGGTGCCGCCGGTGAGCTATTGTATCCTACGGTGTGTAGTGAAGCACGTTTAGCTATTCCTCGTCCTGCAGGGATGATACTTGTAAGAAACGTACTTTATTTGTCGCCATGGAGGCGAGGATTAGTGATTTAGAAGTAGCTAAAACACTGCAGACTACGGATGGATGTTAGCTGCTGGCTAGCGAGCCATGTCTTAAAGCGCATCTTGCTGAGGGTCTTTCAGTCTTATAGGTTCACCTTTATCATTGGTGTTTAGGCCAAAATGCATCCGTTCTCCCTTTTCTGTCTACACACCTTGTCCGTTTGTAAGTACTCCGTGATTGTGCGCTGCCGAACATGCTCCTCTGCTCGTAAAACCAGCAATGTCACGACGGCGCACCGTCATGCCCGTTAACCAAAAAGGGGGGTAACCAGTACTTTTCAAACAGAGTATAGTCCCGTTTTTGATTCATTAGTACCGCGATACTATACTAGTACCAGTATACCGTTCAACCCTAGATGATACTATCAAATTCTCCATCGTCGGCCATTTTTATATCATTTATATCGTGCAACCCTGCTGCATACTTCCGTCATTTTCGTCAGATGCGCCTATTCTCCACATACCGACCCAATGGAATACCGTTTACCTCTCTGGTAGAGACATTGGTCAACTAACTATTCTTTGCAAAAAATGTACCAGACCCTTTCTGACATATGTCGCTTTGAACAATTACATCCAGTCTTAATAATGACGCCGTAAAGAGCCAATCAAAGTATGAAAGCAGTGACATGCCGGTTGATGAGTGGGATTTGTCTTCAAAAGCAAGAACTGTTTACCATCGTAGCAAAAGAAAACCGATATGTGAACTGTGCATCAACAATGTATCAACATTGTGCCTTTGAATACTTTTTCTGTCTTTATTAGTCAAACAACCATTACAAAGTGGTCTTAAAAGACAAGATAGTGACAGGAAGCCATGGAGCTTTGTTTACATTGTGAAGACCGTGACCATTGGTCTCCCAACTTTTCACTTTGTTAAAGGGGAATTGCACTTTTTGGAGGAATTTTCCCTATCATTCACAATCCTTATGAGAGACAACAGCACATATGTTTTACTTTATTTATGCATTATAACCCGTAGATAATAGAATCAGCTAAAAAAAACAACTCTAAAAACGTTTCATATAGATCCTGTTAGTATAAATCGTATTTTCAGGACTTTAAAGAGCGCACCGGTATGTAATCCGCACCCTCTAAATTTTAGAATACATATTTTTACATATATTAGCCGCACCTGACTATAAGTTGCAGATATATACTTTGTGAAATGAGTTACTTACACAGAAATATTCTGTAAATGTTTAATTACATACCTTAATTGTTTCCAAACGGTGTCTGTAACACGGCAGTAAAACGGCTGATCAAACAAAACAGAAGTCATCGTCATGGACCCACCGGCTGCGGAAGCTAACTCTCCAATCAGCGTAACAGACTCAAAAACTCCACGGTGACATATTGGTGAATTTACTAAGGAATTTATGAAACTGAAACAATACAAACAGAATGCCATTTTAAGTTATGAATACTAACATATACACAGTTAGCATATTAGCTATTATTAACGACGCTAGCTTCAACAGCACGTACAAATATGCATGAAAACACTCCTACAGACATCACACATGGGACGGTTTAGTAAGTAAGAATTGTTTTAGTTATATTGTAAAACTTACAAACGTTACTTGGAGCGATGGATGAAGAATTCATACGAGTAGAAACGCTATGGACGATTAGAAGACGTAACGTCACTTGTACTTCCGGTTCAAAGCTTTAAACAGCAGGAAACACTGTAAAAATTCACCCCGCAGCACCTGCAGTGAGCAAACTTGTCCAAAAGATGGTGCCATAGGACAAACAATAAGACACTAATTCAGGGTCTTTGCACATGTTTAATGACAACTATTTGCGTTATGACATTATGATATGCGTTATGATATGCGTTCACAGACGCATCACAACGTTCACGTTTCCCTTCAACAACAACAATACTCCTGGCAGACAACAAAAATTACCTTGGGACAAATGATGATCCAGAACCTTATATTTTTGTGCTAGAATATACGGAGGATGAGCTACAAGTTTTAGAAGCTGAGTGATAAACAGATCCAGCAAGTCGCAGTACTGCTAAGTGCTAAACAAGAAATAGAAACTATAAACATTTTCTTACTGTACAATGTCTGTTCTCACTGGGCTGTTGGGATGGGATGTTTATATCTTCCCGTTTGGATGAAGAATTAATCATAATCTTCATGCAGGATTTTTTTTTAAATGTGGTCGCAAACGAGCGTCTTTCCGTGTCTTTCTCGTCATCTCCCGGTCTAAGTTGAATGTCAAAGTTGACCAACTTGTCGGTTTACGTCCACAACTTTCTACTATCCAGGTAATCTAGATTTCACTTTCACCAACTCAGAGGTGATGCAGCAGCTCAGTATGTCAATATAGCAGCATAAGCTAGTTAGCTCTGTGATCACGGTGGGGATAAAAAAAAGGTTTGCCTGCGTTAGCGCTTATAACAATATCGCTAATACTTGGCTAATATTCAGGTTCAGTCGGAGTATTGTTGGCGCTTTATGTATGGGTTTTTTTAGGCGTAAAAAAACGATAGGCAAAATTCCACAAAAAGTGCCGTTCCCCTTTATAATCGTGGTTGTAAGTTCATTATCAAATTTGAAATAGAACTCAAGTTACGGCCTCATAGTGTTTTCTAGTTAATACCGCCAAACTAGCTATTTTGTTTCTGAAAAGAATACAAGTGAACCAAACAAAACAATCCTAATACGCCGTGTCAGTACCAGTTACACATTCTGCTGGGGATAAAAATGCTAGTCTTCAAGCCAAGCCTCGACTACAAATAGTTCAAAGGCAGCTTTACATTCACTTATGGCTTTTTGAGGCATTTTATCCCACCAAAAATGTCTTAAAAATGTGTTAAGGAATGTCACATGTTTGCAAAATTCAACATAAAATAAGTATGAGGAACTAGATCTGGGATAATCCTTAACATAGTCCAAGGTGTCCAAAAAGAAGTGCCGGTCAATATGGCTTGAAGCTGTATCACGAAATAAGTGTTTTATGTCAATCGATAGAGAATTATTGATATTTTTTTATGACCTGTCGAAAGTAAAGGCCAGGAGAAAAATATAACAAATGCAACCTTCAACTAATCTTAATCCCCTCACCTATCAAGGCAGAAAGGAAATGTCAACACAAGCATGGAAATCACATTGAACACTTAACAATAAGCTCTTAAAAAGAATGTGCAAAAATAAGAAATATGTAAGAAATGATTAATGAATTATTAGAAAATAGTGCAAATTGTGAAAATGTAAACATGGAGAAACCTGAGAAGAACTATTGTCAAACATTGTGCGGAAGTGTAAAAGTAAGTGCTCCACTGACTACCATGATATCAACATGATATTGGTTCAAAAGGTTATATCTGTGTTGGCCCTGCGATGAGGTGGCAACTTGTCCAGGGTGTACCCCGCCTTCCGCCCGATTGTAGCTGAGATAGGCTCCAGCGCCCCCCGCGACCCCGAAGGGAATAAGCGGTAGAAAATGGATGGATGGATGGAAGGTTATACTGAATATTGTAAAACCCTTAACTTATATATGTAACCTATCATTCCAGACTGGCTGCTTTCCAAGTCAAATGAAAATCGCTAAGGTAACTCCGCTCTTCAAAAGTGACAGCAAACATGCTTTCACCAATTACAGATCAATCTCTCTTTTGCCTCAGTTCTCAAAAATCTTAGAGAAACTATTTAACTCTCGACTTGAATCTTTTCTTGAGAAGCATCATATAATTAATGACGGTCAGTATGGCTTTAGGTCTAAACGATCAACCTCAATGACGATAATTGAAGTTTTTGAAGAAATTACTAATGCACTGGAGCATAAAAGATATGCAGTTGGCATCTTTATTGATCTAAAGAAAGCCTTTGATACCATTAATCATTCAATTTTACTCGATAAAATGGAAAGATATGGAATTAGGGGGCTGGCTGGTGACTGGTTAAAAAGTTATTTAACAGGGAGGGTACAGTTTGTAAAAATGGGTCAATTTTTATCTGATACTCTTGGCATTGCTTGTGGTGTCCCCCAAGGGTCCGTGTTGGGGCCAAAACTGTTTAATGTATATATTAATGATATGTTTAATACATCCAAAGTACTGAAATGTATACTATTTGCAGACGACACAAATATATTTTACAGTAGTGATGACTATAATGAGCTCATAAATACAGTAAACACAGAACTAAACATAGTAAGAAAATGGATGGACACAAATAAATTATCTTTGAATATAAATAAAACTAAGATAGTGGTGTTTGGAAATCGCAACATAACGTCTGAACAGAAAATAAGTATTGATGGTACCCAAATTGAAATTGTAAATGAGAATACATTTTTGGGAGTAATAATTGATATATAATTTAATGTCAGACACATTAAAAAAAAATCTCCAAAAGCCTCTCAATTATAAACAAAGCAAAACTATACCTCAATGAAAATGCACTCCATACTCTATACTGCACCTTGGTACTGCCATACCTTACATACAGTGTTGAAATACGGGGGAATACCACAACACAATTCATCCTCTGATCATATTACAGAAAAGAGCAGTGCGGATCCTTCACAACGTTGGTTATTTGGAACATACTCATAATCTGTTTATGCAATCAAAGTTGCTCAAATTTGATGACCTTGTTTAAATATAATACATTAATAATTTTATATAAAGCATTTAACAAATTATTGCCGCCTAATCTACAACGTTTTTTATAAGACGAGTGCAGGCTCATAACTTGAGAGGCTTTGGATATTTCTCATTGCCGAGAGCTCAAACCACTCGTAAACGTTTTTGTGTGTCTGTATGCGGAGTAAAACTATGGAACAAACTGGACTTACAACACAAGCAATGCCAAACTATTAATCGATTTAAACTATTAGACAAACATCGGGTCTGGTTCAAATATAGATATGAGGGTCTTTATTTGACCTGCTGTTGTACTCTGTCTCAAAGTGTTAACATGTGCTCAATGTTTCCTTACCATTATTGCTATGTTGTCTATTACCATTGTTGGTATTTTGTCTATTACCATTGTCGGTATATTCATTATTCCTACATTGTTGATACAAATTATTGTTACAGTGTAATGTTTATTGTCACCTGTGGTAATGCCACTATGATACAACATGTGTATTATAATCAGTGTTGGGACTAAGTAACGCGTTACTGTAACGCCGTTAGTTTCGGTGGTAACTAGTAATCTAACGCGTTATTTTTTATATTCAGTAACTCAGTTACCGTTACTACATGATGCGTTACTGCGTTATTTTACGTTATTTTTTAATGTAGTATCGGCTAGAAACAGAAGAAGTGTCGTCCTTCTGTCTCACAAGGAAAACAAAAGGCGTGCTTTCCTCGACCGAGGAGCGGAGCTCAGGGGAGACGTTCCTCCAGGGCCTATGTACTTCGGGGCTAACACCCTTCACTTTACCCGGCAGTGGGTCTTTACAGCTCCGGACTCGAGGGTGAATGACGAGGCCGGCGGTTTGTTGCAACTTTGCGACTTTATTGGTGTCTTACACGCAACCATCCACCAAGCTAGAGCACCTGCACGCACTCACTTTTGCGCTCCCTCACCTCTCTCGCCCACTCACTCACTGACGTCACATGCTGTCATATCTTAAAGGCACACACACACACACACACACACACACACACACACACACACACACACACACACACACACACACACACACACACACACACACACACACACACACACACACACACACACACACACACACACACACACACACACACACACACACACACACACACACACACACACACACACACACACACACACACACACACACACTACTCTCAGAACAACTAACAAGACATCATGGTGAAGCCAGAAGTCTAGTTTCTTAACATGGAGATATTATCACTACTTTTCTTTTGTCGAGCACAAAGAAAAGAACATTTTAGTTAAATGTAAGTTGTGTCTTGGATCAAAGATCCCATCTACTTAAAGTTAAAGTGCCAATGACTGTCACACACACACACTAGGTGTGGTGAAATTATTCTCTGCATTTGACCCATCACCCTTGATCACCCCCTGGGAGGTGAGGGGAGCAGTGAGCAGCAGCAGTGACAAAACAGCAATTCAAATCTGCTGAAACAGCTACATAAATGGTAAATGGGTTATACTTGTATAGCTTTTCTACCTTTTTAAGGAACTCAAAGCGCTTTGACACTATTTCCACATTCACCCATTCACACACTGATGGAGGGAGCTGCCATGCAAGGCACTAACCAGGACCCATCAGGAGCAAGGGTGAAGTGTCTTGCTCAAGGACACAACGGACGTGACTAGGATGGTAGAAGGTGGGGATTGAACCAGCAACCACTCAGATTGCTGGCACGGCCACTCTCCCAACTTCGCCACGCCACATAAGCAACATGCTTCGATGAAGCTAGTAAAGAGAGACACAGACTCCAATGCCACTTCACCTCCACCTAAGGATTTTAACGGAGGGACTGCTAGCCAGGACAACATTGATAGAGCCATTGCAGCGTATGTGCTAGAAGACATGCAGGCTATTTCTACAGTGGAGTCACCCGTTTTCAGGCAGCTAATTAGCATGATACCGGCGTCAAACAACAAATGGCACAGAAAACATGTTCCAAGTACCTGGACAGTGAGTACATAAACATGGAAAGCGAGCTAAAGAAAACACTCCAAACTCTGCCTCTGCTCATCATTGAAGGTACACTCTGTCAATTCTCTTATATACTCTTTCATTCTAGACTTCTAGAGTGTTTGATTATCACATCACTCTAAATGTATAGACTATAAAGTTCACAAACATAAAGAGGGATGCCAGGCCAATCTTTCCTTATCTCTAAACTAAAACTGGGGAGATGTGTAGAGTGTTCTGGGCTTCACTACAGTGTTGATCTCCTGAATACATGATTTTATTTCAGAATTCCTTGAGAGAAAAAAATGCCTGGTTAGGCTTTGTGTATGTCATGTGTGCCTTCCTTGGGTGAAGCCAACTTTAAAGCTATGTTGTTATTCTGTGGTTTGTTACTTATGTATGTTATGTTGCAGATATTTCAAATAGTTTTGTCAATTTGTTGTGGCCTGAAATAAATTGGCCCTTTGAAACATATCTTTGTCTTTGTGTGTTGTATGTAGACCACATTGCTTAGCAGAGTTCAGTGATGCAAATGCATGTCAAGTTGATCAACACATTGTATTATTCTCCAGTGCAATAACAGTACTGAAATGAAGGCTAAAAGGCCATTAATGGGAGCCTTAAAAAAAAAAAAAAAAGAGAAAAAAAAGGAAGTAACTAAATAGTTACTTTTCACAGTAACGCATTACTTTTTGGTGTAAGTAACTGAGTTAGTAACTGAGTTACTTTTGAAATAAAGTAACTAGTAACTGTAACTAGTTACTGGTTTTCAGTAACTAACCCAACACTGATTATAATCCTTGAACAAAGTAACAGTGAAACTCATGTGAATAATCACTGAATGTAAAACTGGGGGTGGGATTAAATAAATTATCTTCTTCCCACTCCCTTTCAGGCAAAACTGGACAATCATGCATTACATACTATACATTACCTTTTGCACTATATTAATTTATATTATTATGTGTTTTCAACTTTGTACTTTTTTTGTTATTATTATTTTGTATGTCATTGCCAGAAATAAATAAATAAATGAAAACAATGAAATGAATTTACAGCTGTGCTCTAAAGGGTGAGCACGGTTAAGGTGGTATTACTGATTAAGAGCGCCTTCGTCTAACTATGTACCATTTATATTAAAAAAAACCTGCCATACTGTGGCTTTTCTGGTTAATCCACGATTTCTTTGCTCTCTGCAGAACTCATTTTTACTTTCTCTTCCCACTCCATGCAAAGCATCAACAGCGAGACAAGAATATGGCGCAACAAAACCTGATAGTTGAGACTGTCACTTGATTTGGATGTTTGCGTATTGCTCCCACTGATAGTGATCACTTCCTGTGTTGCTTTGTTTGTGCAATCAACCTTGCTTCGCAACTTCCTGTTTCTTCTGCCAAAGAAAAGTACCGTATTTTTCCGAGGGCGCACCGGATTATAAGGCGCACTGCCGATGAGCGGGTCTACTCAGGTCTATTTTCATACAAAAGGCGCACCAGAATATAATACACTAGTGTGCCGCGAGACACAGTCTGGTGTGCCGTGGGAGATTATCTAATTTCACCTAATTAGGTTAAAAATATTTGTTGCAAACCAGTAATTATAGTCTGCAAATTATGTGTTGTTGTTGAGTGTCTGTGCTGTCTAGAGCTCGGCGGAGTAACCGTGTAATACTCTTCCATATCAGTAGGTGGCAGCCGGTAGCTAATTGCTTTGTAGATGTCGGAAACAGCGGAAAGCAGCGTACAGGTAAAAAGGTGTCTAATGCTTAAACCAAAAATAAACAAAAAGGTGAGTGACCCCAACAAAAGGCATAGAAGCTTAGGGAAGGCTATGCAGAACGAAACTAAAACTGAACTGGCTACAAAGAAAACAAAAACAGAATGCTGGACGACAGCAAAGACTTACAGCGTGTGGAGCAGACGGCGTCCAAAAAGTACATCCGTACATGACATGACAATCAACACCAAAATAAGAGCGCAAGACAAGAACTAAACACTACACACAGGAAAACACCGAAAAACTCAAAATAAGTCATGGCGTGATGTGACAGGTCGTGACAGTACACCTACTTTGAGACAAGTGCTATAGTGATGCATGGTTGGTTATGGTTTGAATTCATATCCGACAATTGCGACAACAACTTTTTACTGTCAACTGAGTTTCATTTTTTAACGATTTCCGCTAGTGGTGTGCCTCCGGATTTTTTCAACGCAAAAAATGTGCCTTGGCTCAAAAAAGGTGGAAAAACACTGGTCTACATAACATGTACCGGTAAAGGTGGTTCTTTGGTCAAAATGTTGCATAGATGATGTTTTACAGATCATCTTCAAGCCGATTTCTGACAGTCGCTTCAGGATGCGCCGTTTTGTGGGCGGTCTTCTTTACGTGGCTCACCTTTGACACCGTCTTTTCTCCGTCATCTTTGTTGTAGCGGTGTAGCGTGCAAGGACGGTAGTGGAAGAAGTCTCAAAAGTTGGAGCTAACTGTTTTAATGACATTCAGACTTTACTTAAATCAATAACGAGCAGCATCTCCTAATCCGTGGCTCACTAATGCAACAACAACGCCAGAAATGTGTCCCGTGAAAAACCGTCCGACCGGAACTCTCTAATAACTAAAGTTCCTTGGGTGAATAATGTAAACTCACTACACCGGTAGTTTTTAGCACTTTCATAGTTAGTCTACTGACAGATATAAGTTAGAACTTTACACTACTTTATATTAGAAATGGCAACAGCGGATGATGAATGTCACATAAGAAGAAGATAGAAAAAAAGGAGATTATCAACTATGGTGTTGGCACAGATTACAATGGCGCGCGCGCGCGCATTTTCAGGATTTATACAGATCCCAAATAAAGATCAGCAGGCACCAGAAGGTAAGACAAGTTGTTTTTGCATCATATTGCAAGACAAAACGCTAGATAATATGTCTGCTAATGGGTGCCACTTTGCGGTCCTTATACACACTATAATAATACTTGTGTGTTGAAGCACAAAATCGTCTGACTAGGGTAGCCGTAATGCTCCCACAATCCATCGGCTTCATAGTTTACCAAAGTCGTACCAAAACATTTTTGACAGATTTTTGAGCGCCGTGTGTAATGTTCTATATTTTCAATGGAACGTTTAAGGTTTTGGTGTTGTTTACTGGCCTCATCTTGCAGTCTACACGTATCTCTTATGTGTGACTGCCATCTACTGGTCACACTTATCATTACACCATGTACAAAATAAAATAGCTTTGAGGTCGGTAAGCCCAACCAGAATTGTTCCGTACATTAGGCGCACTGGTTTATAAGGCACACTGTCAATTTTTTTATAAAATGAAAGCATTTTAAGTGCGTCTTATAGTCCGAAAAATATGTTTTATGGAACGTGTCCATAGCGATATATTTTAAGATAGTTTTATCACCCAGTCCTACCATAAAATATCCTTACAAATGTATAATAATAATATATATAATAATAATATATATATATAATAATAATAATCTCGCCACACCTAGTGTGTGTGTGACAATCATTGGTACTTTTAACTTTTTCTTTATTACAAAAACTACTGATTCAATATTTGCCACCATTGATGAGGCTATGCTACAGCAAACATAGCAAGAAGAGGTGTAATAAAAAGGTTAAAAAAAATAAAACAACTTCCATATCTAATTCATATTTTATAATATTTGCACATGTTTACCTTTGTATTTGCTTCTGTAATAAAATTGTAAAATGTCTAAGCTATTTTATGGACACCCTATATTGACACAGGGATAGCTAATGTCAACGTAATGAAACAAATAAACCATCCAGGTAACCTCCGGTCATTGGAAACAACTAGTTAGCTTAACTTACTTATCAATAAATACAGCAAAATTAGATCTGCTTCTTCCTACTACTTTTCGGACATGTTGAATTGTGCAAATGTACAATGTAATGAAACAAGTAAACCATGTGTTTAAAAAAAATGGCATTCAGGTAACTTCCAGTCATTGGAGACAACTAGTTAGTTTAACTTACTACTTATCAATAAATACAGCTTAAATGAGATCTGATTCTTCCTACTACTTTTTGGACATGATGAATTGTGCAAATGTACAACAAATTGTTCGAAACATGTCTGATACAAATAAACTCTGCTTTTCAAAATAATGGCGTATAGGAAACTTCCGGTTATTGGAGACACCTTGTTAGCTTAACTTAATAAATACAGCTTAAATAAGATCTGCTTCTTCCTACTACTTTATGGAAATGTTGAATTGTGTAAATGTACAATGTATTGAAATAAATAATTTATGTATTTCAAAAATAATGGCATCCGGGTAACTTCCGGTCATTGGAGACCACTAGTTATCTTAAATTACTTAGTAAACATATCTTAAGTAAGATCTACTTCTTCCTACTACTTTTTGGACATGTGGAATTGTACAAAGTATTGTTTGAAGCATGTCTGAAATAAATAAACCCTTTATTTCAACATATTGGCACCCATGTAACTTACATTTATTGGAGGCAACCAATTGAATAATAAATACCGTTTAAATATGATCTGCTTCTTCCTACTACTTCTCAAACATGTTGAATTGTGCAAATGTACAATGTATTGAAACAAATCATTTTTGTATTTCAAAAATAATGGCATCCGGGTAACTTCATCATTGGAGATAAGTAGTTAACTTAAATTACTTAATAAACACATCTTTGGAGACAACTAGTTAGCTTAAATTACTTAATAAAAACATCTTAAGTAAGATCTGCTTCTTCCTACTACTTTTCGGACATTTCATTTCATTTTTATTTATCTCCTTCATTGATGTGCATCTTTGATCGATAGACAATTATACCACAATTTTTCAATTTTACATTTACACACCAATGCCTGAGAAGGAGCAGGATGAAGAAAAATCTTATATTTTCCTGCCCCCTTCAACATAATACGTAGTCTTACTTAATAATATCATATAAACCAACAATTACATCCAAATATAACGAAAACATACAAAAAAACACAAGTGCAAAACTTCATGAAGTACAAACCGAACAAAAAAAACTAAATAAGTACCGTATTTTTCGGAGTATAAGTCGCACCTGCCGAAAATGCATATTAAAGAAGGAAAAAAACATCTAAATCGCACTGGAGCCCGGCCAAACTATGAAAAAAACTGCGACTTATAGTCCGAAAAATACGGTAATATACACCTCACGGGATGATACAAAACATACAAAACCAGGCAAAAAATAAGTAAAATAATAAATATAAAGCAAAATGTAAACACTTATGGCTGTCCATATGATCTTATTGTTCTGTCTTTATATATTTTTTTCAATTGGAATATATTTGTACAATCTTTTATCTCATTGTAAAGAGAATTCCATAGTTTAACCCCCACCACTGATATGCACATTTGTTTTAAAGTTGTCCAAAATTAGATCTGCTTCTTCCTACTACTTTTCGGACATTTGGAATTGTACAAATGTACAACGTAATGAAACACGTAAACCATGTATTTCAAAATAATGGCACCCATGTAACTTCCATTTATTGGAGGCAACTAGTTAGTTTAACTTATTTAATAATAAATACCGTTTAAATAAGATACGCTTCTTTCTACTATTTCTCGAACATGTTGAATTGTGACACATAAACCATGCATTTCAAAATAATGGACTTCCTGTAATGTCCTACCATTGGAGACAACTAGTTAGCCAGTTAAACTCCATTAAATCAATTAATATCACACTGGACTATAAACAATAATGTAAATGTTGAAACACGTAAACCATGTATTTCAAAATAATGGCACCCTTGTAACTTCCATTTATTGGAGGCAACTAGTTAGTTTAACTTATTTAATAATAAATACCGTTTAAATAAGATCCGCTTCTTTCTACTATTTCTCAAACATGTTGAATTGTGACACATAAACCATGCATTTCAAAATAATGGACTTCCTGTAACGTCCGACCATTGGAGACAACTAGTTAACCGGTTAAACTCCATTAAATCAATTAATATCACACTGGACTATAAACAATAATGTAAATGTTGCTTATTGAACGGGAATCCAAGCAAAGAGACAACAAAATGCACATGTTAAATGTGTTTAACGTGACAATAGTAAAAGGTAAACACACATTTGTTTGTTGACATGGCGGACAACTTTACATATTCTAACCAATTTAATGGGGTTCTTCTAATATTTTGTTTAAATAGTAGTTTTTATTCATGGGGTTTGTTAGTAAGATCTGCTTCTTCCTACCACTTTTTGGACATGTGGAATTGTAAAAATGTACAACGTAATGAAACACGTAAACCATGTATTTAAAAAATAATGGCACCCATGTAACTTCCATATATTGGAGGCAACTAGTTAGCTTAACTTATTTAATAATAAATACCGTTTAAATAAGATCTGCTTCTTCCTACTATTTCCCGAACGTGTTGAATTGTGACACATAAACCATGCATTTCAAAATAATGGACTTCCTGTAACGTCCGACCATTGGAGACAACTAGTTAGCCAGTTAAACTCCACTAAATCAATTAATATCACACTGGACTATAAACAATAATGTAAATATTGCTTATTGAACGGGAATCCAAGCAAAGAGACAACAAAATGCACATGTTAAATGTGTTTAACGTGACAATAGTAAAAGGTAAACACACATTTGTTTGTTGACATGGCGGACAACTTTACATATTCTCACCAATTTAATGGGGTTCGTCTAATATTTTGTTTAAATAGTAGTTTTTATTCATGGGGTTTGTTAGTAAGATCTGCTTCTTCCTACTACTTTTCGGACATGTGGAATTGTACAAATGTACAACGTAATGAAACACGTAAACCATGTATTTCAAAATAATGGCACCCATGTAACTTCCATTTATTGGAGGCAACTAGTTAGTTTAACTTATTTAATAATAAATACCGTTTAAATAAGATCTGCTTCTTCCTACTATTTCTCGAACGTGTTGAATTGTGACACATAAACCATGCATTTCAAAATAATGAACTTCCTGTAACGTCCGACCATTGGAGACAACTAGTTAGCCAGTTAAACTCCACTAAATCAATTAATATCACACTGGACTATAAACAATAATGTAAATATTGCTTATTGAACGGGAATCCAAGCAAAGAGACAACAAAATGCACATGTTAAATGTGTTTAACGTGACAATAGTAAAAGGTAAACACACATTTGTTTGTTGACATGACGGACAACTTTACATATTCTAACCAATTTAATGGGGTTCTTCTAATATTTTGTTTAAATAGTAGTTTTTATTCATGGGGTTTGTTAGTAAGATCTGCTTCTTCCTACCACTTTTTGGACATGTGGAATTGTAAAAATGTACAACGTAATGAAACACGTAAACCATGTATTTCAAAAATAATGGCACCCATGTAACTTCCATATATTGGAGGCAACTAGTTAGCTTAACTTATTTAATATTAAATACCGTTTAAATAAGATCTGCTTCTTTCTACTATTTCTCGAACGTGTTGAATTGTGACACATAAACCATGCATTTCAAAATAATGGACTTCCTGTATGGAGACAACTAGTTAGCCAGTTAAACTCCACTAAATCAATTAATATCACACTAGATTAAAAACAATAATGTAAATATTGCTTATTGAACGGGAATCCAAGCAAAGAGACAACAAAATGCACATGTTAAATGTGTTTAACGTGACAATAGTAAAAGGTAAACACACATTTGTTTGTTGACATGGCGGACAACTTTACATATTCTCACCAATTTAATGGGGTTCGTCTAATATTTTGTTTAAATAGTAGTTTTTTTCATGGGGTTTGTTAGTAAGATCTGCTTCTTACTACTTTTTTTTGGACATGTGAAATTGTACAAATGTACAACGTAATGAAACACGTAAACCATGTATTTCAAAATAATGGCAACCATGTAACTTCCATTTATTGGAGGCAACTAGTTAGTTTAACTTATTTAATAATAAATACCGTTTAAAAAAGATCTGCTTCTTCCTACTATTGATGACTACATGTTGAATTGTGACACATAAACCATGCATTTCAAAATAATGGACTTCCTGTAACGTCCGACCATTGGAGACAACTAGTTAGCCAGTTAAACTCCACTAAATCAATTAATATCACACTGGACTATAAACAATAATGTAAATATTGCTTATTGAACGGGAATCCAAGCAAAGAGACAACAAAATGCACATGTTAAATGTGTTTAACGTGACAATAGTAAAAGGTAAACACACATTTGTTTGTTGACATGGCGGACAACTTTACATATTCTAACCAATCTAATGGGGTTCGTCTAATATTTTGTTTAAATAGTAGTTTTTATTCATGGGGTTTGTTAGTAAGATCTGCTTATTCCTACTACTTTTAGGACATGTGGAATTGTACAAATGTACAACGTAATGAAACACGTAAACCATGTATTTCAAAATAATGGCACCCTTGTAACTTCCATTTATTGGAAGCAACTAGTTAGTTTAACTTATTTAATAATAAATACCGTTTAAATAAGATCCGCTTCTTTCTACTATTTCTCGAACATGTTGAATTGTGACACATAAACCATGCATTTCAAAATAATGGACTTCCTGTAATATCCGACCATTGGAGACAACTAGTTAGCCAGTTAAACTCCACTAAATCAATTAATATCACACTGGACTATAAACAATAATGTAAATATTGCTTATTGAACGGGAATCCAAGCAAAGAGACAACAAAATGCACATGTTAAATGTGTTTAACGTGACAATAGTAAAAGGTAGACACACATTTGTTTGTTGACATGGTGGACAACTTTACATATTCTAACCAATTTAATGGGGTTCGTCTAATATTTTGTTTAAATAGTAGTTTTTATTCATGGGGTTTGTTAGTAAGATCTGCTTCTTCCTACTACTTTTCGGACATGTGGAATTGTTCACATGTACAACGTAATGAAACACGTAAACCATGTATTTCAAAATAATGGCACCCATGTAACTTCCATTTATTGGAGGCAACTAGTGAGTTTAACTTATTTAATATTAAATACCGTTTAAATAAGATCTGCTTCTTTCTACTATTTCTCGAACGTGTTGAATTGTGACACATAAACCATGCATTTCAAAATAATGGACTTCCTGTATGGAGACAACTAGTTAGCCAGTTAAACTCCACTAAATCAATTAATATCACACTAGATTAAAAACAATAATGTAAATATTGCTTATTGAACGGGAATCCAAGCAAAGAGACAACAAAATGCACATGCTAAATGTGTTTAACGTGACAATAGTAAAAGGTAAACACACATTTGTTTGTTGACATGGCGGACAACTTTACATATTCTCACCAATTTAATGGGGTTCGTCTAATATTTTGTTTAAATGGTAGTTTTTATTCATGGGGTTTGCTCAAAAATGAAATGTTTGACGGTTGAGTCGTGTGACGTATGTATGGCGCCTCAAAGGCACATTTAAAATAAAAAAATAAAAAATACGGCAAAAAAAAATATTCTTAGCTTTATCAAAGAAAAGGTCAACATTTAGCTCGGAGATGTGAAAGGGTTCGGGGGGGGCCGTCCTCCGTGGAGCGGTTGAGGGGCGGGCGGGCCTCACCTTCTCCCCGGGGCGACGATACTTCTGCGGCTGTTGGAACAGGCAGTGGTTCTTCACGAAGCCATTTTTGCTCGCTTTCTGGCCACTCGAGGCGCGGCGACAGACGTCCCCGTTGAGCAGTTTGTTGGCGGAGCTCTCCGTCATCGCTGTAGGCTCGGCTGCGCGGCGGCTAATGTCCCGAACTCGAGTGGCCCAACTTGGGTGCGGATAATCGGGAAGTCATGTATGAAACTCCTGAGAAACGCTCCGGTCGACGCCCACTGCGCTGCGTCTGCACGAGCCCGCCGGAAGTGCACGCCCCCCGACGCGCTGCCATTGGCTCATGCGCTGGAGGGTGCGCGAAGATCGTTTATTGCCGTAAGAAAACCTTCTTCTTGCCTGACATCGCCCGCCAATGCAATATTAAGGCATGTACATCCCGGAGTGAGCGCTCTTAGTCTTAGTTTTGTCTTTGTCGAGTGTCACCGGTCTCGCCCTGAAGCCCTGCCCATGGAAATAACCCATAATAACCTTTGGTCAGGCGTCAACCCAATACCCTCTCTGTGACGTAGCTTCTCACCTGAGCAGGTACGCCACTCTTTACTGGTCAAGGTTGTCACCAAAGTGAGTCACAGGGAGGGCCTCTTTTATATAGTGAGGTTGTACTGTACAAACATACATACTGTACATATATATTCACTTTACAAACATACAAACCCCGTTTCCATATGAGTTGGGAAATTGTGTTAGATGTAAATATAAACGGAATACAATGATTTGCAAATCATTTTCAACCCATATTCAGTTGAATATGCTACAAAGACAACATATTTGATGTTCAAACTGAGAAACATTTTTTTTTTTTGTTGCAAATAATCATTAACTTTAGAATTTGATGCCAGCAACACGTGACAAAGAAGTTGGGAATGGTTGCAATAAATACTGATAAAGTTGAGGAATGCTCATCAAACACTTATTTGGAACATCCCACAGGTGAACAGGCAAATTGGGAACAGGTGGGTGCCATGATTGGGTATAAAAAAAGATTCCATGAAATGCTCAGTCATTCACAAACAAGAATGGGGCGAGGGTCACCACTTGGTCAACAAATGCGTGAGCAAATTGTTGAACAGTTTAAGAAAAACATTTCTCAAGCAGCTATTGCAAGGAATTTAGGGATTTCACCATCTACAGTCCATAATATCATCAAAGGGTTCAGAGAATCTGGAGAAATCACTGCACGTAAGCAGCTAAGCCCGTGACCTTCGATCCCTCAGGCTGTACTACATCAACAAGCGACATCAGTGTGCAAAGGATATCACCACATGGGCTCAGGAACACTTCAGAAACCCACTGTCAGTAACTACAGTTGGTCACTACATCTGTAAGTGCAAGTTAAAACTCTCCTATGCAAGGCGAAAACCCTTTATCAACAACACCCAGAAACGCCGTCGGATTTGCTGGGCCTGAGCTCATCTAAGATGGACTGATACAAAGTGGAAAAGTGTTCTGTGGTCTGACGAGTCCACATTTCAAATTGTTTTTGGAAACTGTGGACGTCGTGTCCTCCGGACCAAAGAGGAAAAGAACCATCCGGATTGTTATAGGCGCAAAGTTGAAAAGCCAGCATCTGTGATGGTATGGGGGCGTATTAGTGCCCAAGACATGGGTAACTTACACATCTGTGAAGGTGCCATTAATGCTGAAAGGTACATACAGGTTTTGGAGCAACATATGTTGCCATCCAAGCAACGTTACCATGGACGCCCCTGCTTATTTCAGCAAGACAATGCCAAGCCACGTGTTACATCAATGTGGCTTCATAGTAAAAGAGTGCGGGTACTAGACTGGCCTGCCTGTAGTTCAGACCTGTCTCCCATTGAAAATGTGTGGCGCATTATGAAGCCTAAAATACCACAACGGAGACCCCCGGACTGTTGAACAACTTAAGCTGTACATCAAGCAAGAATGGGAAAGAATTCCACCTGAGAAGCTTAAAAAATGTGTCTCCTCAGTTCCCAATCGTTTATTGAGTGTTGTTAAAAGAAAAGGTGATGTAACACAGTGGTGAACATGCCATTTCCCAACTACTTTGGCACGTGTTGCAGCCATGAAATTCTAAGTTAATTATTATTTGCAAAAAAAAAATAAAGTTTATGAGTTTGAACATCAAATATGTTGTCTTTGTAGCATATTCAACTGAATATGGGTTGAAAAGGATTTGCAAATCATTGTATTCCGTTTATATTTACATCTAACACAATTTCCCAACTCATATGGAAACGGGGTTTGTACATATACACATCCTGTACATATGCATTCACTGTACAAACATACATATACACATACTGTACATATACAAGTACATATACATACATACACTCATGCATATAATCACGTTTCATCGAACATATATTAACGTTGTTGCCCTACGGTAAACTGAGTAACACATGGCACACTGACAAAGCTTAACATATTGTTACTATAACAATCTACAAGGTTAATATAGTCTGCTTCTCTTTCGTCCCCTCCATTTATCTGCTTTCTTTTCTATTTCAAGTTATCATTACATACGTGTATTGTTGCATTTGAACAATTGTATTGTTGATAATAGAGGTAATGATTGTTATTATTCATTATCAATAGTGCTATTTATATTGGTATTTGTATTGCTCCATCTGTAGTGTAATAATGTTCATTGTCATTTCTGTATTATTTATTTCACTAACTGCTTCTTTGCTATCACTTTTACCATCATATTTGTACATATCCTATTTGCTGATGTTGTTCTATTGTTGTTATTGTTGTGTTTGCTGTTGTTGTTGTCATCTCTCTGTCTTATCCCCCTCTTGTGCCCACAATTTCCCCCTCTGTCTTCCTTTTTTTCCTCTTACAATTCCCTCCTGCTCCGGCCCGGCTGCACCAAATAATAATATAAATCTATTTAATAAAGTCAAATACAAATAAGGCAACAAGAGAAGTATCCCACACTTCTCTTTTGTAAAGTAAATTTGTACAGCCGATATGGGCATCTACATCAACTATATGATTTGCCTGAGAAGCTGGACAGGACAAAAAATAAAAAAATAAATAATAATAATAATAATAAATAAAAAAATACATTAAAAAAAATAAAATAAAATAAATATATATATATATATATATATATATATATATATAGATAGTGAGGATGTATGGAGTGTGTAGATGTACTTTCTTTTTCAAATATTGTACATGGTCACGTCCTAAATCAGGGATGTCAAACTCGTTTTCATTGAGGGCCACATCGCAGTTATGGCTGCCATCAGAGGGCCACTTGTAACAGTAAATAATGTATGAATTTGCCACTGTGTTTTCATTATTAATTATATAAATTGTTTTAAGTAGACGGTTGACTTTACAGTAAAAATTTTACATTTATAACATTTTACTGTAAAATAGTGTTTTTGAATTTTTTTTATTTTTTTTTACAAAAGTGTAAAAACAGTACCACTGTTTTTTAGAGGGGGGGTTACGGAAAAAGCTGGCAGCTCAGTTGCCAGAATGTCTGAGTTGAATATACATTGGTTTTTACAACATTATATTGTTAATGGAAAAACAGTACAAGTTCCTTTTTTATTCTGGCAACGTAGCTGCCAGTTTTTGTACCGTAAAAACAAATGGATCGTTTTTTCCATTCACAGTAATACACCGTTAAAAACAAGATTTTACAGTCAAAAACCGGCATGTCATACAACAGAATTTTAACGCAAAAAAATGGTTGTTTTTTTCCTGATTTGCAGTAATATGCTGTAAAGAACACCGTAAAATGTATTGTCATTTTTATTAATTTGATGGGTAGTTTGCTGTAAAATCATAAGTCAAGCAGATATTTAAATATTTATTTTTATTTAGACAAAATGTTTGGAAAGTATATTATACTGTAATATTTGTTGCAATAATGGATACTATTAAAGTTTAAAAGGTATGCAATTTCAAACAATACATATATTTTTTCTGTCAAAATGAAATAAATCAATTACATTTAGTGAGAAAATATTAACTACTTTATTGACACACATCATTTCCAGGTGTTTGCAGGCCAGATAAAATAATGTCACGGGCCAGATCTGGCCCCCGGGCCTTGAGTTTGACACCTGTGTCCAAAATCTTATGTTTCTGCATGGGTGTCCAAAGTGCGGCCCAAGGGCCTTTTTTGTCACCCAACTTGTATTCATTGGTCCTAGGCTTTGTGTGGCCCCAAACAAGTTTAGTTTATTCTCCCATTTTCGGTCTTTAATATTATTTATTTATTGTTATAAGACTCCTATCACAACTAGGGGATTTATGCAGTGTTTTATCAATATAATGCTCCACTGGGATTCAAACATTTTTTAAAGGCCCTGAAATGGGCAAGATTAGGGAAAAAAAGAATTTAAATATTCATATTTGTATATATATATATATATATATATATATATATATATATATATATATATATATATATATATATATATATATATATATATATTTATCATTAATACAAAAATATATTCTAACTTGGTTGATATTTTAAAAATGTTATGTGAATAATAAAAAGGCAGATTCCTGCATATTTACATTTTTGTGGAATTTTTTCATAGTTGTTTTGCCATCATTTTATTTAATTTTTATCCTAATTGTGTGTTCTTCATATGTGCAGTAATGCTGATTTTCTTTTTAATCCAATACCAAGTAATATTCTGGCTGGTATCGGCGATACCGATCGGATACTTTGTGCAAATGGACCCAACGTGTTTCAAAAAGTTGTGTATTTTCAAATAACAACATAGCTATCTGAAAACAAACAGTAAAAATGTAAGAAAAAAAATAGCAAAAGCTTACATTTTTAAACAAATAACCATAACAATATGATTCGTCACCTATAAAATATTAATTTAAATATAATATCTCTTTTTAGCATTTAGCTCTTGACGTTTCAGTATGTGGCCCTTGATTGAAAAGGTTGAGACACCTTTTTTCTAAACTCTTATAAGCTATCAAAATAAAAAATAAAATATACTTAAAATATAAACAAAGTTTAGTTAATTAAATATAAAATAATTAAAAAAAATTATAATTAGAAAAATTACAATAACCATCATAAACACTGTTAAATGTATAACTGAACATTAATATTTTCGTACAGACATAATTTTGGACACACGAGGTTATGCAGTTACACAATGGTATTATTTTTATTTTATTCTTACAAGCAAAAAAACGGCAAATCTTAAAGAAACGTTTTAATAATTAATAATAATATCTTTAGTCACCTATAATACAAAGCTGACACAATAACTGTTTTTAGCATTTAAAAAAATGTTTTTTAATATGGCCCTGCATACTAGACACCCCTTATCTGAAATATTAGCTCTTAAAATACAAATAAAAAATACTTAAAATTAGTTCATTAAAAAATAAAATACTAAGTCATGCATTATTTTGAAAAAACTCAACAACCATAATAAACACGGTTAAATGTATTTATATTTTCGTACAAGCAGCATTTTTTTGACACACTCGGTACACAATTGTATTATTTTTTATTCTATTCTTACAGAACAAAACAATAGTAAAAATGTAAGAAAAAAGAGCAAAAAACTGGGCTGTAATTGTCAGGCTTGTCCCTGACAGTTTGACTGTGTTTTAGTTTTTTCTCTGCGTTTGTCTTAGTTTTCTGTCCAGCACTTTTATTTTGTCTTTATTTCCTACTTGTCTCCCTGAGTGCTGTGTCCCCTCAGCTGTGGCTGATTGGCACCTGGCCACACCTGGTGTCAATCAGCCAGCTGCTATTTAAACCTGCCTTCCCCTCCAGTCAGTGCTGGATCATTGTCATTTCTACTTGTCGTTGTCAGTGTAGCCGAATGCGGTAGCGGTAAGCTATATTCTGTAGCTGTTTGTAGTCTGCTGTCTTTTTGTTCCTCGTCTTCCAGTTCTTGTTTCCCTGGCATCCTGTTTCCTGTTCCTAGTTCCTGGTTTGTGTTTTTTCCTTTATTTTATAAACATTAAATCTTGTTTTCCCGTATAACGCCTTCCGCCTTCTCTGCATCTTGGGGTTCGTGTCCTACAAACTCTGACAGTAATGAGCTTAAATGTTCCAACTAATAATTCATAATAATATAGTCACCTATAATACATGGCTGGCACAATTATCTGTTTTAGCATTTTATTTGAAAAAGAGAAAATATCAATGTGGCCCCCACATACTTTGACTTTTCAGTATGCGGCCCTTGGTGGAAAACGTTTGGACACCGCTGAACTAAAGTATCGATATTTTAATTTGAGGAACGATATTCAAGCATAAAGGTCTGGTATCGCTATTTCAGTATCGATCCACACATCACTAATGTGTAGAAACAAATATTCAACATTGTCCATTTTCATGTCTTTTTTAACAAATGTAATGAAAGCTAAATACTTTTGTAGATTATTGTCAAAGTTTATCCAGTGTTTTATGAATTAACACATTTAGTGATCTTAAGACAACAGCTGACATTTTAGTGGCCGAGTGAATATGTTTGTTTATTGTTATCAGTTCTGTGCAAATTAATTGACCTTCTGGGCATCCTTAAACTTTTATCTCATCTTATCTTTTCTCAAAACACAAATCAATTGAGTGCAAGAACAGCTTTGGTTCTTCAGCACTAGTCTGTTAGCTGTACTGTACTCTAGAAAAGTAACTGATTTGCATATTCAAGTTACTTTTCCAGGTCTCCTGTATACTGCAAAAAAGTGTATAAAAATCATACAAGTATTCAATGGTGCATGATTTAATGATTTTCAGAATATGCCGAGCATAAACACTTGTGGGGCCACAACCACTAGAGAGGGCCACATGACCATAACCTGGGCTTTTGTAAAGAATATTTCTATCATTTAAATCCGTCAGTTATAAAATACAACGTCATAAAAGCTAAAATAATAATCACATTTGATTATTAAGCTCAATAATAAGGTTGTTTGAGCTTCCCTGTTCACTCGACACAGACGTCGTAAAGTCATCAAGGCTCACGTTTATGCATTTTACACACAACATAAACACGTGAGAACCAGAATGAGGTGATAGAAAAAAGGTAAAAATGTAATAAATATAATTGTGGCAGCATCGTACAAAGTTGTTTAAGTTTCACTTTTGCATCTCATAGCACATAACTGTGGTGCGTTCAATGACCATAGATTACATTTCAAAAACAAGCGTCACTAGATTTTAAAGAAAGATGCACACATAATAAATATAAGTAAGATGGTGCTGTTGTGTGTTTTTTGCCTTTTGTGGCTACAGCGCTGCTTTTTGATGAACTTTTGTATCCGCTTCGGCGCAGCCATGGCCATGTTTGCATGTGGCCTTCTGCCATAAAGGAGTCCACGTGGAGGCCGGAGGAGATGCGTAAGAAGAGGCAGAGCTAGTGTTGAGAATTGCATGGAAGAGCTTCTTTAAAAAAAAAAGTTTTTTTAAATAAATGAAATATTTGATTTATTTAAAAAAGGAATGGACAAGCTTTTTTTAATATATATATATATATATATATATATATATATATATATATATATATTTCATATTTCATTTTATTTATTAAAAAAGGGAAGAGACTATCTTTTTTTCTTTAAATTTTTTTTTTTTTTTTTAAAAGGAATGAGCTTTTTTTTTAAATTTACTTTCATTTTTCTTATTTGAAAAAAGGAATGAACAAGCTTTTTTTTTCTTCCTTTAAGTTATATTTATTTTATTTAAAATTAATAATTGACAAGGTTCTTTTTTTTTTTTTAAATTATTTAAAGCAAAAATGATTTTATTTATTTAAAAAAAGGAATGGACAAGCTTTTTTTCCTCTTTAAATTTCTTCTTTTTTTTTTTTTAATTCTACCTATTTAAAAAAGGAATGGACAAGCTTGTTTTTTTCCTTTAAATTATTTTCTTTTTTAAAATTTTATAAACTTTTTTTTCTAAAATTAATTTAAAAAAAAAAGGAGGAATGGACGAGCTTCATGGAGCCCTGAGCATGTATCAGACACTTTAAATCTCCCTGGACTGATTCTTGCTCATTCGCGCGAAGCGGACATTGGCTAGTGGGTAGCCTAAGAGAGCTAGCTCTCTTGGTTGCTTTGTTGGGTCTGTTCCTATCTCTTAATACTTTATATTACATTTGTCTCCAAGATTTTGTAAATAAAATAAACCAGAATTTTACTGTAAAAATAACAGTAGTACTTTTTTTTTTTTTTTACATTTACACTTATGTACTGTAAAAACAATTATGGATTTAACAATTAAAAATACTGGCAGCTCGGTCACCAGAATTGTGCTATTAAAATGAAAGTGTTACCGTTTTTCCATTTACTGAAAAAAAAAAGAATTTTACTGCAAAATTATAAGTGGTAGAGTTTACGCTAAAATAATTCTGTGGAAAACAATCACATAGATTTTACGGTAAAAATAAACTTACATTTTACCGTAAAAATAACAGTAATACCGTTTTTTCATTTAAAGTAATGCACTGTGGAAAAAAGTCACTACATTTTACGGTAAATACGGCTGATTTGCCAGAATTTTACCGTAAAAGTGGTAGTTTTTCACTTTACAGTAATTCTGTGTAAAAACAACCTAAGAGATTTTACGGTAAAAAAAACTGGTAGCTCATTCGCTAAAATGTCGCTGTAAAAATAACAGTAGTACCGTTTCTCCATTTACAGTAATGCACTGTAAAAGCAATCGTAGATTTTACAGTAAAAAAAAAAACTGTTAACTCAGTCGTCATAATTTGACTGTAAAAATAAAAGTGGTACTGTTTTTTCATCAGTACTGCACTGTAAAAACGTCAGTAGATTTTACAGTAAAAAAACGGGCAGCTGAGTTGCCAGATTTTTACCGTAAAATTAGAAGTGGTGCAGTTTACTCTAAAGAAATTATGTGAAAAACAAACACGTAGATTTTACGGTAATAAAAAACTGGCACCTCAGTCGTTGCAATTTTACTGTAAAAATAACAGTAGAACCGTTTTTTCATTTAAAGTAATGCACTGTGGGAAAAAAGTCACTAGATTTTACGGTAACAAACGGCTCATTAGCCAGAATTTTACCGTAAAAGTGTTAGTTTTTCACTTTACAGTAATTCTGTGTAAAAAAAATTCAACTGCTGGTAGCTCAGTCGCTAAAATGTTGCTGTAAAAATAACAGTAGTACCGTTTCTCCATTTACAGAAATGCACTGTAAAAGCAACCGTAGATTTTACGGTTAAAAAAAAAACCTGGCATCTCAGTCTCTTAAATTTTACCGTAAAAATAACAGTAGTACTGTTTTTTAATTTCATAGAAATGCACTGTGAAAAAAAGTCACTAGATTTTACGGTAAAAAACGGCTCATTTGCCAGAATTTTACCATATAGGTGGTAGTTTTCACTCTACAGTAATTCTGTGTAAAAAAAACCAAAAAACTAATTTTACAGGAAAAAAAACTGGTAGCTCAGTTGCTAAAATGTAGCTGTAAAAATAACAGTAGAACCGTTTCTCCATTTACAGTAATGCACTGTAAAAGCAACCGTAGATTTTACAGTAAAAAAAACAAACTGGCAGCTCAGTTGCCATAATTTGAATGTAAAAGTAAAAGTGGTACTTTTTTCCATGTTCAGAAATGTAAAAACAACGTCCGTATATTTTAGCAGTAAAAAAAAAAAAAAAAAAAAAAAAAGCAGCTCAGTTGCTAAATTTGGAGTGCTGAAAGTGAGTGTCATTTTTGTATCTTGCTTATTTAGTTGTGTCACCAGTCTGCCCCTAGGTGGCAGTATTGGCCCACATATAGGCGTTTATGTTGCTTTGCTGAAGCACTGATGTGCACTTTTAAGTTGTGTCATCCATGATTAAGACATTGACGATAACATCAGATGATTTGATTCTTTAATCAATTCTTTTTTTTTTTGTTTTGTATCCTCTCAAGGTCGTAACCTTGAGCTGCGGAATAATGGAACGTCGGCCCTTAAAGCTCGCCGACGAGCAGAGAGGCACTTAAGCTCCTGTCCGATCCAAAGCAGATAAGGGCGATAAGACAGCAGCTTTAATGGGATCAGCGCCGGGGTTACGTGGATGTTAGCGGAAGACATTCTGATAAAACTGTAAATTATATGTCTATGACCAATAATAATAATAATGTGTTCTAACAGTGCCACCCTAATGACCAACATTCAAATGCAGTAGCGTAGGGAATGTTCACCACTGTGTTACATGGCCTTTCCTTTTAACAACACTCAGTAAACGTTTGGAAACTGAAGAGACACCTCTTTTAAGCTTCTCAGGTGGAATTCTTTCTCATTCTTGCTTGATGTACAGCTTAAGTTGTTCAACAGTCCAGGGGTCTCCGTTGTGGTATTTTAGGCTTCATAATGCGCCACACATTTTCAATGGGAGACAGGTCTGGACTACAGGCAGGCCAGTCTAGTACCCGCACTCTTTTACTATGAAGCCACGTTGATGTAACACGTGGCTTGGCATTGTCTTGCTGAAATAAGCAGGGGCGTCCATGGTAACGTTGCTTGGATGGCAACATATGTTGCTCCAAAACCTGTATGTACCTTTCAGCATTAATGGCGCCTTCACAGATGTGTAAGTTACCCATGTCTTGGGCACTAATACACCCCCATACCATCACAGATGCTGGCTTTTCAACTTTGCGCCTATAACAATCCGGATGGTTCTTTTCCTCTTTGGTCCGGAGGACACGACGTCCACAGTTTCCAAAAACAATTTGAAATGTGGACTCGTCAGACCACAGAACACTTTTCCACTTTGTATCAGTCCATCTTAGATGAGCTCAGGCCCAGCGAAGCCGACGGCGTTTCTGGGTGTTGTTGATTAACGGTTTTCGCCTTGCATAGGAAAGTTTTAACTTGCACTTACAGATGTAGCGACCAACTGTAGTGGGTTTCTGAAGTGTTCCTGAGCCCATGTGGTGATATCCTTTACACACTGATGTCGCTTGTTGATGCAGTACAGCCTGAGGGACGAAGGTCACGGGCTTAGCTGCTTACGTGCAGTGATTTCTCCAGATTCTCTGAACCCTTTGATGATATTATGGACCGTAGATGCTGAAATCCCTAAATTCCTTGCAATAGCTGGTTGAGAAAGGTTTTTCTTAAACTGTTCAACAATTTGCTCACGAATTTGTTGACAAAGTGGTGACCCTCGCCCCATCCTTGTTTGTGAATGACTGAGCATTTAATGGAATCTACTTTTATACCCAATCATGGCACCCACCTGTTCCCAATTTGCTTGTTCACCTGTGGGATGTTCCAAATAAGTGTTTGATGAGCATTCCTCAACTTTATCAGTATTCATTGCCACCTTTCCCAACTTCTGTCACGTGTTGCTGGCATTAAATTCTAAAGTTAATGATTATTTGCAAAAAAAAAAAAGTTTATCAGTTTGAACATCAAATATGTTGTCTTTGTAGCATATTCAACTGAATATGGGTTGAAAATGATTTGCAAATCATTGTATTTCGTTTATATTTACATCTAACACAATTTCCCAACTTACATGGAAACGGGGTTTGTATATTATCATTCATATTTACCAAACATGTTTTGATGTCAAAACAAAAGCTTAAATATATTAGGAACTATTTTCTGCAAGTTTAGTGCCAGGAAGCTACAGCTGTGCTCTAAAGGGTGAGCATGACTAATGTGGTGTGGTATTAACGGTCTTGCCTTGCATCATTTACAGACCAAACTGGTCTGACTATGGTCCCTTTGAAAAAAATCCATGAAAGTGCCATACTGTCTAGGTCAGGGGTCGGAAACCTTTACCAGCCAAAGAGCCATTTTGACCAGTTTCACAAATTAAAGAAAACAATGGGAGCCACAAAAATCTTTTGAAATTTAAAATTAAACAACACTGCATACAAAGTTATTTTTTTGCTTTGTGCTATGTACCGTATAAACCAAGGGTCTCAGACACGCGGCCCACACCTTAATATGAAAATTGAATGTTAGTGCGGCCCGCGGGTTTAATATGAATGGCGCTTGACAGTGTCATACTTGTCAACCCTCCCGAATTTTCCAGCAGACTACGAATTTCAGGGCAACTGTTCTCTCGAACGTGCCGTGATGGTACAGCATTTAGCGGCCACTACAACCAGCGCGCCCGCCACGTTGTATGGGGCTTCTGCTTGCTCACGTAAGTGACAGCAATGCATACTTGGTCAACAACCACACAGGTTACACTGACGGTGGCGGTATAAAAAACTTTAACACTCTTACTAATAATGCGCCACACTGTGAACCCACACCAAACAAGAATGACAAACACATTTCGGGAGAACATCTGCACCGTAACACAACATAAACACGACAGAACAAATACCCAGAATCCCATGCAGCCCTAACTCTTCCGGGCTACATTACACACCCCCGCTACCAAACCCCGCCCACCTCAACCGACGCACAGAGGGGGGGGTTGGTTGATGTGTGAGGGAACAGGGTTGGGGTGGGGGCGGGGTTTGGTGGTAGCAGGGGTGTATAATGTAGCCCGGAAGAGTCAGGGCTGCATGAGATTCTGGGTATTTGTTCTGTTGTGTTTATGTTGTGTTAAGGTGCAGATGTTCTCCTGAAATGTGTTTGTCATTCTTGTTTGGTTTTGGTTCAAAGTGTGGCGCATTATTAGTAAGAGTGTTAAAGCTGTTTTATATGGCCACCGTCAGTGTAACCTGTGTGGCTGTTGACCAAGTATGCCTTGCTGTCACTTACGTGTGCAAGCAGGAGATACATATAACGAGAGGCTGAGCTGGCACGCTGTTTATACAGATTGTAGAGGGCGCTAAATACTGTACCATCATGGCACGCCCTTATTATTATTATTATTATTATTATAAGGGTGAAAATCGGAGAATATTAATCCCGGGAGTTTTCTGCGAGAGGCACTGAAATCCGGAAGTCTCCCGGGAAAATCGGGGGGGTCGGCAAGTATGCAGCTGAGCCGCATCAGAGTGATCAAAGAGCCGCATGCGGCTCCGGAACCGCGGGTTGCCGACCCCTGGTCTAGGTGACTTTTCCTCTTTTATCCCCATTTTCGTCATTTTGACTTTCTCTTCTCACTCCATGCAAAGAATCAACCGCAACACATTGGCTGTTAGCGTGTCACTCCCACTGATCAGTGAACACTTCCTGCGTTGCTTGGTTACCAGAGAGCGAGTGTCTTTGTTCGTGCAACCAACCTTGCTTCCATACTTCCACTTTCTTTCGACAAAGAAGGGAAAAAAATTATAGACGTTTTGGCAAACATTTTTTATGGATATGGATTACGTGTCTCTCGATATATATTGATATTGTTTTATTGAACACATAAAATGACGCAGCAGGCCATATAAAATTATGTGGTAGGCCATATAAAATTATGTGGCGGGCCACCTAAAATGAAGGCTGGGGGCCACTTAAAATAATATTGCGGACCAGGCCACCTAAAATAATGTAGGGGGCCACTTAAAATGCCACGGCCGGCCACTTGAAAAATGTAGCGGACCAGACTACATATAATAATGTGGCGGGCCACATAAAATGACGCAGGGTGGGCCTCGTAAAAAAGAAGTGAAAGACCAGACTACATAAAATGACGCAGGGTGAGCCTCATAAAAAAGATGTGGCAGACCAGACCACATAAAATAAAGTGGAAGACCAGACCACATTAAATGAAGCGACGGGCCACATAAAATGAAGTGGTGGGCCACACAAAATAATCATGCAGACCACACAAAATAATCATGCAGACCACAAACCACGTAAAATAATGTGTCAGGCCACATGAAATGACGCAGACCAGACCACATAAAATAAAGCGACGGGCCACATAAAATGAAGTGGTGGGCCACACAAAATAATCATGTAGACCACAAACCACATAAAATAATGTGGCAGGCCACATGAAATGACGCAGGGCCGGACTCATAAAATAATGTGGCAGACTAGACCACACAAAATGATACGGCGGGCCGCGTAAAATTAAGTGGCAGACTAGACAATATTAAATAAAGTGGCGGATCACACAAAATGAAGTGGCGGGCAACTTAAAATAATGTGGCAGACCAGACCACATCAAGTAAAGTGGCGGGCCACATAAAATGATGTGGCGACCCACATTAAATGAAGTAGCAGACCACACAAAATGATGTGGCGACCCACATTAAATGAAGTAGCAGACCACACAAAATAATGAGGCAGACCAGACCACATAGAATGAAGGGACAGGCCAATTAAAAATGTGGCGGACCAGACGACATAAAATGAAGTGGCGGACCACACAAAATATTGGGGCGGGCCACATAAAATGATGTGGCAGACCACATAAAATAATGTGGCAGACCACATAAAATAATGTGGCAGACCACATAAAATAATGTGGCAGACCAGACCACACAAAATGAAGTTGCGGGCAACTTAAAATAATGTGGCAGACCAGACCACATCAAATAAAGTGCCGGGCCACATAAAATGATGTGGCGACCCACTTTAAATGAAGTAGCAGACCACACAAAATAATGAGGCAGACCAGACCACACAGAATGAAGCGACAGGCCACTTAAAAAATGTGACAGACCAGACGACATAAAATGAAGTGGCGGACCACACAAAATAATGAGGCAGACCAGACCACATAGAATGAAGCGACAGGCCACTTAAAAAATGTGGCAGACCAGACCACATGAAATAATGTGGCGGGCCACCAGAAATTACACAGGTCGGGCCACATAAAAAAAGGTGGCAAACCAGACCAAACCACGTAAAATGACGTGGCAGACCAGACAACATAAAATAACGTGGCGGACCACACAAAATAATGGGGTAGACCAGGCCACATAAAATATGTGGCAGACCAGACGACCTAAAATTAAGTGGCGGACCACACAAAATAAGGCAGACCAGCCTACATATAATGTGGCAGGCCACATAAAATGACGCAGGGCGGGTCACATTAAATGATGGTCTTGAGTTTGACACCTGTCCTGTAAAAGTGAGAAGATGACAAATAAAACAACGTTCCCAACTCTATGACCTCACGCTGAAAGTCAAAACACCCCCGCAGCTCTTTCCTGGAATAAAGATGCAGGATGAGGCGTCCATCACTTCCTGTCACTGCACATCCCGGCGTGGTTGACGTGCACCCCCATTAACAGTTGGTTGGGGGGGTGCCGTCACTGCTGTGTGGCTGCAAGGCTTCATTCTGACTGACACAACCATTAGACGTGGTTCTGCCTGTCTAAGTCCTCCACCCTAATAGATTCCCATCATGGAAGATGCAGAGAGGCAGGCCAGGGCACATATTTAGTCATTTCCTGGCCAGCAGTCGACTGCTGGGGTATATATATGAGGAGTGGCCTGAATATGCACCAGGAACTAATGGTGGAGAAAGGAAGGAGGAAGCTCGGGTGTTGCTTGTCACCATGGTGGATTAAATGTTTATATATTATATATATGTATTTATGTATAATATACTAGGGGTGACAAGATCTTGCAAGATTAAAACGTGTAAGGTCTGCAGTAAGTTTGTGAAAAGTAGTCAGCAGAAAGCCAGTAATAATAATAATAATAATAATAATAATAATGGATTGTAGTATTCTTTATGTTGCAGTACTCACCCCCACTGATGATCCAAAATGGACTGATGCACTTTCACTGTAAGCTCATCATGGATTTGTGTCAGGGCGACTGCCCTGCCAGGTGTTCACAACGGTCCCCACTGGCCTTCCATCGCCTCACGGCGAGAAGATCTTTTTGATCTGAGCACAAGTCAGTTTAGCGAGGAAAAAAACGATGACAAAAGAACCAGATGAGATCGTCACACAGGCTTGTCTCTCGGCGTGAGTGAAGGTCTGCATGACAGCAGGTAGGAGTCGCATGGTGTCGCTGCGCTAAGGATGACTTTTGTGGCGCCACATGAGATCTCGTGTTAAATCATATCAGAGCCGCAATTGTTTTTCGTGCCTTTTTTTGGGGGGAAAAAAGGGTTTGATCAAGTGAAATTAGTCAGAGAACAATTATAGGTATGAAAACACTCACCCTATCAGTCTTATGCTGTTTTTAAATTGAAGTGGAGTACCGTATTTTCCGCACCATAAGGCGCCCTGGGTTATAAGCCGCGCCTTCAATGAACGGCATATTTCAAAACTTTGTCCACCTATAAGCCGCCCCGTGTTGTAAGCCGCATCTAACTGCGCTAAAGGAATGTCAAAAAAACAGTCAGATCAAACTTTAATAATATATTAAAACCAGCGTGATGTGGGCGCGCATGGAATCGTATATCAACATGGACAGAGCTGCGTGAAAAAAGCCACCCGGCCTCTTCGCGTAAACTTAAACTTACCTTAACCACTCGCTCATCTTTTCTTCATCCATCCCTTCGAGTTAGCTTTTATGATGACGCCGGCTGGAAAGGTCTCTTTTGGCAAGGTCTTCCTTTTGAATATCACCATGGGTGGAAGTTTCTGGCCATTAGCATGGCAAGCTAGAACCACAGTGAAGGATGACTTCTCATTCCCTGTGGTGCGAATATTCACCGTACGTGCTCCCGTTGTATCCACAGTGCGGTTCACAGGAATATCAGTTGCTGTGAAATAGTAATCCGTGTGCGGATGGAGAGATTGCGTCTTTTCATGAACCGGAAACCTGTCGCTTAGTAGGAGCCATTTTGTGGTCTTTACAGATGTAAACACACAAAGGAAATGAAACGTACGGTAATATCCGCGCGCTTTTTCCTCTTCTACGCGGGCGGGTGGTTGCTTACAGTAGAAGAAGAAGCGCTTCCTGTTCTATGGGGGCGGGTGCTTACCTTGGCGGTTGCTTGCGTAGAAGAAGAAGCGCTTCCTGTTCTACCGGGAAAAAAGATGGCGGCTGTTTACCGAAGTTGCGAGACCGAAACTTTATGAAAATGAATCTTAATATTTATCCATATATAAAGCGCACCGGGTTATAAGGCGCACTGTCAGCTTTTGAGAAAATTTGTGGTTTTTAGGTGCGCCTTATAGTGCGGAAAATACGGGTAGTAATTTGTTTTGATGACACTTAGTAGTCAAAATAATTAGTGACATTTATTTTTTTATGTGCTGTATTTTTCGGACTATAAGTCGCAGTTTTTTTCAAAGTGCTGTTTTAGACGGCAATATTGCTCAATGATTATTAGGTATGTTTAGTTTGTGTACCGTACTTAGCTGTTGTGTAGCTGCTACACACTCCTATTTACAATGCTCTTTTTTCACTACAATGATGTCCAGGGTGTACCCCGCTTTCCGCCCGAATGCAGCTGAGATAAGCTCCAGCACCCCCCGCGACCCTAAAAGGGACAAGCGGTAGAAAATGAATGGATGGATGGACTTAAAAAAAATACACCATGCAAAGCCAGAGCATGAGTGCAAGTGAGCACAAGTACCAACACAGCTCGAGTGAGAGAAAGCTGGCACTAAAAATAACTTCTGGAGCGCCTGTGATGTTGTGTGCCTTTTTACTAAAGCCAGCTAAATTAAAAATGTCCTCAAAAATATTTATAAAAATAAAAATATCTCGTCGTGTGAATGATAATATTTTAGTGAGATCTTGCTTAAACAGAAATGCACCGAGCTAAAATATGTGAAACAATGTTAATACTTTTTTTAATCAATTTAATTAGATGCATGTTTTGTACATAATCAAATTAATGGGGATTTGATGATATTTTCAGTGCAAAATAATTATTCTCTTTTAATAAACTATACATTGAGCACATCTACTATTTCACAGAGATAAAACAGCAGCTTCAAAACAATACTTTAACATTGAAATCTTTCACACCGCAATTTCTAAAAAAACAGATTGTATGTAACATATGAAATCGACTGAATGCCAAAATGTGACCAGGCTGTATGCTGCCAAGACTTATTTTAAATGATAAATGGGTTATACTTGTATTGCGCTTTTCTACCTTAAAGGTACTCAAAGCGCTTTGACACTATTTCCACATTCACCCATTCACACACACATTCACACACTGATGGTGGGAGCTGCCATGCAAGGCGCTAACCACGACCCATCAGGAGCAAGGGTTAAGTGTCTTGCTCAAGGACACAATGGACGTGACTAGGTTGGTAGAAGGTGGGGATCGAACCAGGAATCCTCAGGTTGCTGGCACGGCCACAGTCCCAACTCCGCCACGCCGTCCCCACTTTAGGCTCAACTTTGGCAAAAAGTAAATTAAGCCAGACGATCATCACCATGACAATTCCAGTAGATGCAAACAATACAAAATGCAAGTTCTGTGGTGTCACGTACGGTATACTAGGGGTGCACACAAAAAAAATTGCGATTCCCAATAGATTCATCATTTCTAAAAATAATAAATTAAAGAGGCTTTTAGGCCTTCTCCATGCAACCATAAGGAGCTTTCCTAAACTGTAACCCATTTTGAAAAAGTTCGATCATTAAACCAAATACCGTATTTTTCGGAGTATAAGTCGCTCCGGCCGAAAAAGCATAATAAAGAAGGAAAAAAAAAACATATATACCGTATTTTCCGCACTATAAGGCGCACCTAAAAACCACAAATTTTCTCAAAAGCTGACAGTGCGCCTTATAACCCGGTGCGCTTTATATATGGATAAATATTAAGATTCATTTTCATAAAGTTTCGGTCTCGTAACTACGGTAAACAGCCGCCATCTTTTTTCCCGGTAGAACAGGAAGCGCTTCTTCTTCTACGCAAGCAACCGCCAAGGTAAGCACCCGCCCCCATAGAACAGGAAGCGCTTCTTCTTCTACTGTAAGCAACCACCCGCCCGCGTAGAAGAAGAAAAAGGGCGCGGATATTACCGTACGTTTCATTTCCTTTGTGTGTTTACATCTGTAAAGACCACAAAATGGCTCCTACTAAACGACAGGGATCCGGTTCATGAAAAGACGCAATCTCTCCATCCGCACACGGATTACTATTTCACAGCAACTGATATTCCTGTGAACCGCACTGTGGATACAACGGTAGCACGTACGGTGAATATTCGCACCACAGGGAATGAGAAGTCATCCTTCACTGTGGTTCTAGCTTGCCATGCTAATGGCCAGAAACTTCCACCCATGGTGATATTCAAAAGGAAGACCTTGCCAAAAGAGACCTTTCCAGCCGGCGTCATCATAAAAGCTAACTCGAAGGGATGGATGAAGAAAAGATGAGCGAGTGGTTAAGGTAAGTTTAAGTTTACGCGAAGAGGCCGGGTGGCTTTTTTCACGCAGCTTCATCCATGTTGATATACGATTCCATGCGCGCCCACATCACGCTGGTTTTAATATAATATTAAAGTTTGACTGACCTATTTGACTGTTTTTTTGACATTCCTTTAGCGCAGTTAGATGCGGCTTACAACACGGGGCGGCTTATAGGTGGACAAAGTTTTGAAATATGCCGTTCATTGAAGGCGCGGCTTATAACCCAGGGCGCCTTATGGTGCGGAAAATACGGTAAGTCGCACTGGAGTATAAGTCGCATTTTTGGGGGAAATTTATTTGATAAAACCCAACACCAAGAATAGACATTTGAAAGGCAATTTAAAATAAATAAAGAATAGTGAACAACAGGCTGAATAAGTGTACGTTATCCATCCATCCATTTTCTACCGCTTGTCCCTTTTGGGGTCGCGGGGGGTGCTGTAGCCTATCTCAGCTGCATTCGGGCGAAAGGCGGGGTACACCCTGGACAAGTCGCCACCTCATCACAGGGCCAACACAGATAGACAGACGTTATATGAGGCATAAATAACCAACTGAGAACGTGCCTGGTATGTTAACCTAACATATTATGGTAAGAGTCATTCAAATAACTATAACATATAGAACATGCTATACGTTTACCAAACAATCTGTCACTCCTAATCGCTAAATCCCATGAAATCTTATACGTCTAGTCTCTTACGTGAATGAGCTAAATAATATTCTTTGATATTTTACGGTAATGTGTTAATAATTTCACACATAAGTCACTTTTGAGTATAAGTCGCACCCCCGGCCAAACTATGAAAAAAAACTGCGACTTATAGTCCGAAAAATACGGTAATACATTGCCAGATTAGGTTTGAATCGATTATCGGTTCTGAATCGAATCGTTACCCCAGGAATCGGATCGAATGGTTAGGTCCCCAACCCCTACTGTTGACCCAAACAACAACCACACTTTGCACACACTATCACATATTTATTCTATTGTTGTACAAGAATTACAAATAGGTTTGTGTAGAATTTGACGTACATGCCGGTCATGAAATATGGACTGCACCAACATATACGCGGACATTTTAAATAGTACACAGCTGACAAAGAAAATAATGTGATATCAAACGTCCACTAACCAAACCCTATAAATTTGTATGACATCGAACTTACTGTACATATTCATTAGCAAATCGCATTTTGGTCGCTTATGATGCAGATTTACCTGCAAATGTGATGAAGAAGGTTGGATAAAAAGTGTAATGTTCACAATATTTTACATGGGCCAAATGAGAAGAAAATGTTATGGTGGTACAAATCAAACGTGTGAGTAGACGACCTCCGTGTCCTCGCCGCCTCACTCCTTCCTGCGCTTCTTGTCGTGGTAGTCGTCCTTGGAGCGGCTGCTGGCGGACGGTCTCTTGGAGCCGCCGTGCTGCTTGGCCTCCTCCAAGAATTTATCCAGACCGAAGGGGTCCACCTCGAACTGGACTGGGCCGTCACGCTTCTGCCCGTGGTCAGCACCGGAGAACTCTTTGTCGGGAACAAACCTACGCAATGAGCGGGGAGAGAAATCAGACACAAGGGCTTGCTACAACTTTGATGAGTAGAATTGTGTAGTATGGTCAGCGTTATTCACACCATCTCTGAAGACTTTCAAACCAGCGACAAATAACTTCTTTCCTCTAAGCCATTTTATCCAACCAAGCTAAGCTAATTTGATAAGCAGTTCTTTCAATAAATGAAAAAAGGCTTTCCTCATAAATAAGGATTTGTTTAGTCATTGAATTAATTTGTGACAGTCAATATGCAGCCCTTTGAGACACTTGCGATTTAGGGCTATATAAATAAACATTGATTGATTGAATATTAGCTTCATCCATCCATCCATTTTCTACCGCTTATTCCCTTTGGGGTCGCGGGGGGCGCTGGAGCCTATCTCAGCTACAATCGGGCGGAAGGCGGGGTACACCCTGGACAAGTCGCCACCTCATCGCAGGGCCAACACAGATAGACAACAGTTACACTCACATTCACACACTAGGGCCAATTTAGTGTTGCCAATCAACCTATCCCCAGGTGCATGTCTTTGGAAGTGGGACAGAAATGCAGTACCGTATTTTTCGGACTATAAGTTGCAGTTTTTTTCATTGTTTGGCCGGGCTCCAGTGCGACTTATATATGTTTTTTTCCTTCTTTATTATGCATTTTCGGCAGGTGCGACTTATACTCCGGTGCGACTTATACTCCGAAAAATACGGTAGATGAAATTAAAAATTTTAAGAATAATTTTTCATTACTTTTCAAAATGGGATGAATCAAACTATAGGAATAATAAACTGAAACATTAGGGGTGCTGAAATGTTTTTATTCAAAATACAGATTTTTATTTATTCCTGTTTTAAGTTGATTTATAATTTTTGAGAATCGATTTAAAACAATAATATACTTTTTTTGGGAAATTTTTTAAGCATACATTTTCGTATTAAAAACATTAAACAACTATTATTATTATTGCTCTTATAATTTTAGTTTTTTTTTTTTAGTATTGCATTTGTATGTCCTGTCATTTGCTTTACAAATTTCTACCCTAAATATTGTAAAGCTGAGGTTTGGGGTTGCTCTATTTTGATTAACATTCTCAGATATTTTTAAATAAATAAATACATTTTAAAAAGGATGTTCTTCGGCCAACACTTGCAAGATAAGCCGTATGTCAGCAGCCAAGAGGAGCTTTTTTAACCTGTGACCTGTTCTGAAAAGGTTTTTAATCATAATTTAAATACTAAAAAATACATTTTGAAAGTTGAATTGAGAACCGATTCTGAATCTAATAAATTAATTATTCAATCAAATCAATAAGGATACAATGTTACGCAGAAGTGTACTTATAACAGTTTTATAGACAAATGATTAGGATGTCAAAAAATGTAATTTTTGAATAAAATGCGATTATTTGGAACGATTCATTATCGATTAAAAAAAAAAAAGAAAAAAATTGATTTAAAAAATTAACTGAAAAATGTTATGTTTTTTTATCCGTTTTCTTTAAAATAATATAGAAATGTATCACAACCATTTATTATATGGACGAATGGAGTTAATCATAGAACTGGCACCCAATGGTTTTAGAAAAGTATTGATTTTGAATCGAGAATCGTTTTGAATCAAATAGTTACCCCCAAGACTCAGAAATGAGTTGTGTGGCACCCAAAAATTCACAGCCCTACAAATTATACTATTTATAGTCAATAGTGTATATATTTATAGTCACGGAATATAAGAGAATTACGAAGTTATGGCGACCAGAAAAATTTACCTATTTCCCCCAAAATATGCATTGAGGTTGTAAAATGTGTTTTATCGGATTACTCACTTAATTGTTTGTGGTCTATTTCTTGTCAGAGTAAACAACTTAAGCAAAACCTAAAATGTCCACTGCAGTGGATGCAGGTTCTCAGGATGTTAATAAAGGAGTGTGGGTATTTGAAAGTACCGGTTGTTGCGCATGAGTGTGTCAAAGTCATCGGCGTGGGTGTCCTTGTCGATGTTCTTGCTGGGCCGGTAGATGTTGGTGGCCATGTCTCTGCCACCGCGGAAAGGCTGGTCGTAGACATTATACGTCTCGTCCTCACCACCGGCAAAGCCGCTATCCATTCCCTGGGATGAGAAAGGAGGAAAGCTTCATATGAAAACTCCCCCAAAAAATACAATAAAAAAATAAAAGGCTGATGCCGCTATAAGTTAAAACGCCAAATATCAGCGCCAATCATCGGTTGATCATCGGTTCAGCTCTGCCTTCAACACCATCCTTCCTGGACTGCTACGAGACAAACTCTACCAGCTCAGCGTGCCCGACTCCCTCTGCAGTTGGATCAATGACTTCCTGACGGACCGAAGACAGAACGTGCGGCTGGGAAAAATTGTCTCGGACAGTCGAACCACAAACACTGGTACTCCTCAGGGCTGTGTACTTTCCCCCTGGCTGTTCTCCCTATCTACCGTACAAACTGCTGCACCTCCAGTCACCAGTCGGTAAAGCTTCTCAAGTTTGTGGACGACACTACCCTCATCGTGCTAATCACGGAAGGTGACGAGTCCGCCTACAGGAGAGAGTTGGACTGGCTGGCGTCCTGGTGCAGCCTCAACAACCTGGAGCTGAACGCGCAGAAAACAGTGAAGATGATCTTGGACTTCAGGAAAGTCAAAGCCCCACCATCCCCCCTCACCCTGATTGACTCTCCCACCCCGTCTCCATTGTGGACTCCATCCGTTTCTTGGGCACCACCATCGCCCACGACCTCAAGTGGGAGCCGACCATCACCGACCGACCATCAGCTCCCTCATCAAGAAGGCCCAGCAGAGGATGTACTTCCTGCGGCAACTGAAGAAACTGAAGGTGCCGACCGAGATGCTAGTGCAGTTCTACTCAGCCACCATCGAGTCTATCCTCACCTCCTCCATCACCGTGTGGTTCCCCGGCGCCACAGTCGTACGTGCTGCTGAGAAGGTGATTCGCTGCAAACTCCCACCCCTTCAGGACCTGTTCTCCTCCAGGACCAGGAGGCGTGTGGGTCGGATCACAGCTGACTCTTCTCACCATGGACATAAACTATTCTCCCCTCTCCCCACAGGCAGGAGACTACGGTCCATCCAGACCCACACCTCCCGCCACCTGAACAGTTTTTTCCCCTCGGCCATCAGGCACATGAACAATAACAAGATCTAATAGCTCAGTTACAGCTCATGTTATTCTATTCTGTGTTATATGTGTTTTATGTTGCACAATTGCGCCAAGTAAAATTCCTAGTTTGTGAACCCGTTCTCAAACAATGGCAATAAAAACTTCTGATTCTGATGGCTAAACATGATGCACTCACTTTGCTCTGATTGAATAGTCGCTGGTCATACTGGGCCTCATTGGTGTTGCGGGGGTTGGGCACTCCCAGAGCGATGAGCTCACTAATGTCTCTGTCCTGGTCCCTCTGCAACTTGGACCTGCGAGACAAAGACTAAGTTGCAGGACACGGCAAGGACTGAGGAGTGTTGACTTTCTCCCCCCCGCACCTTTTATCGGGAGCAGCTCTGGAAATGTTCCTGTCGTGTTGTCTCTCTTTCCTTCGGTCATGGCGGATCTCGTCACGCTCCCTGACCTCGCCCTCATCGCCGCCTGGTGCGTGATGGGAGGATGATGCATCCAGGGCGAGAAGGGTGGAGAGAAACATTAGGAAATGTGGATGGTTGTTGATTGGAAGAACAAATTACTTATTTAAACACAAACACTCTTATTGTGACATGTACATTATGTCATGATCTGTGCTGCCGCCTATCTTTTTATTGCAGTGTCTGGTTTCTGGGTCAGGGGGCGTAGCCACCCGCACGCACACCTGATGCTCATATTTTCCTGACTACTGAAGCTCTCCAGTCCCTTCACTCGGCACCAGTAGATTTCCTGATGGTTCACCCTTCTAGTTGTGTACATTTTCTCTGCTTTGGCTCCACTCATGCTTCTCGTCCCAACGTTGCTGTGTAGTGTAAACTGTTACCTCTCACACCTTCTGTGTGCTGTTTCCGTTTGTCACACCATAAGTGTGCATCTTTAGTTGTTTTATGCTCACTACTTTTTGTTATTATTCTTAAATATTTTGGCTCTGTATTCTGGCTCAGCAGTCGTGACAACAACCATCTTTTGAAGGAAAATCCACCAAACACTGGGGATGGGCGATACGTCCTGAAATCTTTATCGCGATATATATTGCAGCCTCCTGAGATAACGATTTATATCACAATATATTATTTGGTATATAAATGATAATAGAAGCTGATTACAAAAGCTCCTAATTTACCTGCCGACGTATGCAGTCACATAATACATCATTTACAGCTGTATTATTTTCCCAAAAGTTATTATTAATCTCCTTGCCAATTTATTGGTGATATCTTGTTACTTTGCTTTAACATGATACACCAGGGCTGCACGGTTATGGCCAAAATAATAATCAATTATTTTCATCAATATTGAAATCACAATTAATCACTTTTATTTACTGTTAATTAAAACATTATACTGCACTTTCTATTTTAAACAAACAGTATGTGAACTTGGCTTTCATTTCCAAATGAAAGTATAAAAATAATTTATTAATGATAAATACAAATGTACAAAAGACTAACTGAAATAAATATGCCATTGCAGAATGCGATCATAAAGTGCAAACGTGAAAAAATAAGATTATGCACAAAGGCATATACAACACATTCATTGTATATATACAATATATATAGGACATTTTTACGTTCGTTATTTTGGCTTGTCTTTGAGAGGTGGATGGATACGGGATCTCTAAGTGCACGATTGATGTTACAATCGTCTGTATTTTGGGCACTCCCGCTTTTGTAGCCGCTCATCAGGACTTTACGCCGCTGGCGGGTGTCCCGCTCTGTTAGCAACCAGCTTCACAGAGTGGGCAAACTATGGCGGTTGAGGAAAGAAGGATTGTGTTAATGCTTAATGTGTCTCTCTGCAAATCCATTTATTTGGATGTGCACACCAACGTGCAACTCCTTGTGGTGTTTTGTTGTTGGTTCATTGGGTAACTCTGCGGGAGAGGAAGGCACCGATGGAGTCATGCTTTTATTTTTCCTAATATTTACGTGGATAGATGGATTTACAGGAGCTATGGAGCTGGCTGATCTACCTTCAACCTTTGTTGTCACTACTCACATGAATCCACTGTCTATTGGTCGCCCCCTGATGGTTGGCTGACTGTTGGTTGGGAACATGCTTTGTTTGAAATGCAGCGCAGCCTGTTTTTTTAAATGTTAGTATCGCCGACCATCACCTTCATTTAATCGTAGCTTACTTTTGGGTGATACAACAAATTGTAATTCAATTTACAGGGGCAGTATTGGCCATACTAATACATACATTTTTTAAATACAAATCCTAATGGCGGTGTAACAATATCAGTATTAGGGACTTATTTGGCGAGTAAAAGATGTTTGATAATATTTTTTTTGCTCTAAACACTGTGGTATCGAACATATACTGATACTATACTTGGTATCGTTACTGTCAACATTTGTATCGATCCGCCCACCTCTGTTTGCAAAATAAGAGCGCTAGTATAGTGGTTAGCATATCGTCTTACTGTGTGTAGTGTAGCACATTTTGCTTTTCGTCATCCTCCAGTGATAATGTTACTTGTAAGAAACAGCTGTATTTGCCGCAATGGTGGTGAGGATTGATGACTTAGAAGTCATTTTGCACTATGGAAAGACGTTAGCCGCTAGCGAGAATGCTACATTGTGTTAAGGGACATGTTCCATTTGCTTGTCGCTGTCAAATTTACAGGGCGCCGCTAGAATGTGCCATCAACATGCGTTATTGTAACACTATCAATCCATTAAAGTTCATTTGTACAGCCCTTAATCACAAATGCCATAAAGAGCTTCACAAACCAAAACGACTCCAAAAGCCCAAAATGGGAAAAAAAAGAAACTTTGGGAAGGGGTATTAGAAGATAGCATCAAAAGCTCTATCAAGGGCCAAACTGATATTGAAATAATATATATCGCACAATCCTAACATGTTCTTAAGCACGTCTCACCTTTGTCTCCGCCGTGGCTTTTAATTCCTGCTCGGCGATCTCGGGCCAATTGGGCCAGCTCCCGGAGTTTCTCCTCTTTCTTTTCCTTCTCCTTCTGGGCCATTTTCTTTTCCACCTGTGCTCTCATCTCCACCGCCTCTCTGGCCTAAAGACACAATCAGAAGTATATGAAATCCAAAAGAACAAATACATTCGGAATGCATCGCTGTTAGCACTACGTCAACTGAACTGCATGCTCAAATGTATAAAACTATGAATGCATGGTTTCAGCACATACTAGAAAGTTATTACCCTGATCAATCAGGAGGAGTACCTTTCTATCAGCGATGTAGAGCGCCTCAGCAAGCTTGGCAAAGTTTTCATTAATGTGAACCGTTTGCAGTCCTCTTCCATCAGCGGCCAAACGCTTGTCAAGCGGGATGGTGTAGCCCTGAAAAGACAGGAGAGATTAGTCTGGATGAGAAAGAGGGTAAAAAATAAACATTATAGACAATTGTGCTGCCGATTCCAATACCGATCATCCATGAGTGATATCGGCCGATACCAAGTACGTAACTATAATTTATTGCAAATTTGACAATATAAACACAGTATTTAAACCAGTCCCTTTTCTATTGTATTACATACAATTGTTTGCTCAAAACTGTCAATAATACACAATTATGAAACCAAAGTAAAGACTAGTAATACTCATTTAAATCTTTTGGTTTTTGCACTCAAAGTCCTCCTGAATTTGTGAGCATTACAAAAAAAGGGCAAAATAAAAATATTGTATCGATCATATACTGATAAAGTGGAACCTCAATTTACGAACCTAATTGGTTCTTAAACAGGGTTCGTAAATCGTGAAATTTGTATAGTGAAGCAAATTTTTCCAAAAGAAACAATGTAAATATGAATAATGGGTTCCAGCCTCGACAAAAGTGCATATTTGAATGAAGGTTTGTACACTTTGAACACAATATAAAGTGCTATATCACACAAACATAACATGAGGTGATGGATCTACTTTCTCTTTAATAACAAGCCAAAACAACAAGCCAAACTGTACTGGATGCGCTGCTCTGCCAATACACGCGCGCGCACACACACACAGAAGTACCTTTGGTGCCCTTACAGACAATCAGAAATCACAACAATCCTTAACTTTAACAACCATATTGCTCTAATAATAAACATTTACATTAATATCAGCAAATGAGATACTGACGAGAGGAGAGAAAGGAGCAGACAGAGGGGGAAAAGTGAGGGGAGGCGAAGGAGGGGCCGTGTGTACATGCTCTTGGAAGAGACGCCGCTGAACGAGAGGTAACGTCTTCTCCTCTGCTGTAATATAAGTCCACTGCGGCATCCTTTTCCAGAAACGTCCGGTCTCATCACAAATATAACTTCATTATTTCATTTAACGCTTTTAAATCCAGATTGAGAGCACCTGAGATTAAGTTTTTTTTAAATTGATAAGTTTTTTTCTTAAATGTGTATGATATGTATTTGTATGTAACTGTGTGGAGGGGGCGTGGCCTGTGTGCCTGCAGCGAAGCGGGGTGTGCCAGGACCGGCTTTGAAGTCAGGGACAGGTGCGTAGATGGCCCACCTGGGCCTTGTTATCTAATCACCTGTCACTCTGTATAAGCAGCAAACTGGGAGGAGAGATGTTGTTGGAGCTGGAGCAAGAGCGAGAGACCAACAGACTACCGTATTTTCCGCACTATAAGGCGCACCTAAAAACCACAAATTTTCTCAAAAGCTGACAGTGCGCCTTATAATCCGGTGCGCCTTATATATGGGTTAATATTAATATTAATTTTCATAAAGTTTCGGTCTCGCAACTACGGTAAACAGCCGCCATCTTTTTTCCCCGTAGAAGAAGAAGAAGCGCGCGATGCATGCTGGGATATGTGACGTTTCATTTCCATTTGTGTGTTTATGTAAAGACCCCAAAATGGCTCCTATTAAGTGTGTTGTCTGTCTAATTATAAATAATGCAGACGAGGCGTGTTAACTGAGTTCTCAACGTTTACTCACAGCGTGCTCATAACCACATTCTAACTGCCAGCATACAACAACGCTTCTCAGGGCTACCGCGCATGCTCGTCACTATCGTTGCATGCTGGGTAGTGTAGTTGTTATATTTGCTAGCTCATAACATCACATTAAGAGACACGCTTACGCGCTTAATTCAATACTCGCCGTCATTCCGGGTGGATTGACAAAAGACCTCCAGCCGCTAGATATTGGTGTCAACAGGGCATTCGAAGCTAGACTGCTAACTGCGTGGGAACAGTGGATGACAGAAGGCGTGACGTTCACCAAGACAGGGAGACAGCGCCAGACGACATACGCCACTATCTGCCAGTGGATCGTAAATGCCTGGGCTGATTCAGTCTCATCTGTGGTCCGAGCTTTCAGGAAGGCAGGAATTGTCACTGAACTAATAAACGGCAACGACACTGACTCCATTAATGACGACTTCGACGAGACGGAGCCGGCCATTTTGGATCCCACATTCGCCCAACTTTTCAATTCGGACACCGAAGGAGAAGAATTCGAGGGATTTATGAATGAAGAATAACTTCAGAAAGTGAGCGTTATGTTTATTTTGTGTGCTGTGACATTAACGTTCGAGCAACATTATGTTGCTATTGCTCTGCACTATTTTGAATTTTACTATGTTTGTGATTGCACATTTGCGTACATTTTGGGAGTGAACAGAGTTGTTAGAACGCTGGTTTTTAATATATTATTAAAGTTTGACTGACCTATCTGACTGTTTTTTTGACATTCCTTTAGCGCAGTTAGATGCGGCTTACAACACGGGGCGGCTTATAGGTGGACAAAGTTTTGAAATATGCCGTTCATTGAAGGCGCGGCTTATAACCCAGGGCGCCTTATGGTGCGGAAAATACGGTACTGCTGAAAAGCAACCTGAGAACATTATTGGGAAAATAAAACTGTATTTTAAACCATGAAACGGGCTCGCCTGGAGATGCTTGGTGGTCAAGAGGACCCACTGGAAAAGAGCTTCCACAAACTGTATCCCTTTTTTTTTTTTAATCACAATGGGAATTTCCTGGTTAAAAAAGGATAACAAATAAACACAATTAAAAAATAAACTTGCTGTGGTACAAAGCACGCTTCGTCAATCTTTTCAATACGTGCAAGCCCAAAATGGCTACCAGCGGGACAGGAAATGAATGAATGAAGCGTTCGTACATTGAGGTATATTTGGCTCAATCTAATAGTTGGTGAATCGAGGTTCCACTGTATTGACTGCCTTTGGTATCGACAACACCAATTTTTGGAGCAATATTGAGTATGAAGACACATTGTCAGCTGGGGGATTAAAAATAAAGTGTCAGCCAGAGGCGATTGGCGTTTGTGATAATTCTGAAATTACGATCACACACCTTTTTTGTTGAAAATTGGCCGATACTCATAGGCACATCTCTAATGACATCTATGGCAGGTGAAATAAATGATTAAAGGGGACTGAAAAGTGTGGTTACCTTAGCGTTCTTCCAGTTGGAGATGCATGGGGGAATCTTCCACTCCTGCTGTTCCTTCACGGTCATCTATAAGAAAAAGCGAGACAGTTATAATTGGACCAGTTGACAATAGCTTGATTAAAATTTGGAAATCAATTGGTACCTTTCTGCTTGGAGAATGCATAACTGGTGCAGGCGGTGAAGGAGGTCCACGGGGAATTTTTTTGTTGATTCTGAAACACGTGTAAGCATAAAATGTAACTTAATCTGTTGCCACAGTAAAACTAACAAGGGTAATGGCGGCAGCAAGTTGCATCAGATGTGTGACCTTTAATATCGCTCACGTCTTTTGTGTTCATGCAAGACAAGAACACATTAATGCAAGTACAAGGCGGCCAACTATGCAACTAACAGGAGTACACTAGTGTGCTTGTTAAGCCCCCTAAAAAACAATCAACAATACTTTATTTACATGTTGTGACCTGAATATTAACCAAGTATTAGTGATATACATTATTTATTAAAAGAGCTAACGCTGAGAAAATACTTTTAGCAGTGCAGTCATCAGAGAGCTAACTCGCTTATGCAGCTATTGATATACTGAGCTGCTGCATCTCCTCTGAGCTGGTGAAGGTTAATTCTACATTACAAATTATGCTTCTCGCTTCTATAGTAAAATGATGTGGCAATAAACCAAGTTGTCGTCTCTTTGACATTCAGTTTAGACCCGACAACAATGAAGAAAGACACAAAAATATGCTTGTTTGCACCCACAATTTTTTATTTTTTTAATGAAAAATTCTAGAATAGATCATTTTTCAAACCTCTATGAGCTACTGTGTGTCAAACAATTTCTCTAGTGGATCAATAAAGTTTCTCAAAGACAATACTTACTTAAAACGTGGTGGTTCCATAGGGTCTTTCTGCATTTCCACCATGCGGATGACTCTCTGTTTGGCCCCAGAGTTGAAAGCCACTCCCTGCTGGGATGGAGTGTATCTGGTGGAAAGACATGTAGACATGATTTTACGTTATTTGCAAAAAATAAATACTGCATTATGTTGGTTTATTTGGACTGGACTCAAAACGTTTATATCAACAACTCTTGACTCTTCTTTCAATTGGCAAATTATTGGAAGAAGGGTCTGCTTTCTTGTTAAGTGTCCTCATTCAAACATTTTGTAAGATTAAAATTAATGCCCTTCAAATGTATGTATAACAATATACCGTCACATTTATGACATATGAACATATACCGTAATTTCCGGACTATAAGCCGCTACTTTTTTCCCTCGTTCTGGTCCCTGCGGCTTATACCGTATTTTCTGCACTATAAGGCGCACCTAAAAACCACAATTTTTCTCAAAAGCTGACAGTGCGCCTTATAACCCGGTGCGCTTTATTACGATTCATTTTCATAAAGTTTCGGTCTCGCAACTTCGGTAAACAGCCGCCATCTTTTTTCCCGGTAGAACAGGAAGCGCTTCTTCTTCTACGCAAGCAACCGCCAAGGAAAGCACCCGCCCCCATAGAACAGGAAGCGCTTCACCCGCCCCCATAGAACAGGAAGCGCTTCACCCGCCCCCGGAAGAAGAAGAAAAAACGCGCGGATATCACCGTACGTTTCATTTCCTGTTTACATCTGTAAAGACCACAAAATGGCTCCTACTACGCGACAAGGATCCGGTTCATAAAAAGACGCAATCTCTCCATCCGCACACGGATTACTACCGTATTTCACAGCAACTGATATTCCTGTGAACTGCACTGTGGAACGGGAGCACGTACGGTGAATATTCGCACCACAGGGAATGAGAAGTCATCCTTCACTGTGGTTCTAGCTTGCCATGCTAACTTCCTCCCATGGTGATATTCAAAAGGAAGACCTTGCCAAAAGAGACCTTTCCAGCCGGCGTCATCATAAAAGCTAACTCGAAGGGATGGATGGATGAAGAAAAGATGAGCGAGTGGTTAAGGGAAGTTTACGCGAAGAGGCCGGGTGGCTTTTTTCACACAGCTCCGAAGGCGAACACACCTTCACTAAGACGGGCAGATAGCGCCGGTCGACATACGCCAACATCTGCCAGTGGATCGTAAATGCCTGGGCAGATATTTCGGTCACAACTGTGGTCCGAGCTTTCCGGAAGGCAGGATTCACAGAACTGCTGCACAACAACAGCGACACTGAATCCGATGACTTCGACGAGGCGGAGCCGGCCATTTTTGGATCCCACGCTTGCGCAACTTTTCAATTCGGACACCGAAGACGAAGAATTCGAAGGATTTACGAATGAAGAATAACTTCAGAAGGTGAGCGCTATGTTTATTTTGTGTGTTGTGACATTAACGTTCGAGCAACATTATGTTGCTATTTATTGCTCTACACCATTTTGAATTTTACTATGTTTGTGATTGCACATTTGCGTACATTTTGGGACAGAGTTGTTAGAACGCTGGTTTTCAATATATTATTAAAGTTTGACTGAACTATCTGACTGTTTTTTTGACATTCACTTTAGCGCAGCGTTTTTTTGACATTCACTTTAGCGCAGCGTAGGCGCGGCTTATAGTCCGGGGCGGCTTATTGGTGGACAAAATTATGAAATATGTAATTCATAGAAGGTGCGGCTAATAATCCGGTGCGCCTTATAGTGCGGAAAATACGGTACAACGGTGCGGCTTTTCTACGGCTTACGGTAACCAGGGGCACGCACTACCGAGGATGCGCAAGACCGAGGCAGGCATCTGGCGCCAGGTAACGAGAGCAAAACAAAGAGTAGGAGAGCGTCAGCGACAGTTTGCGCGAAGGAAGTGTTCATGCAAACACCCTCAATAAGGAAAACAAACGGAGAAGTGCATATGATGATGATGAAGAGGACGGCGTAACGGCTGACAAAGCCGGAGCCGTTGATTCCCCTGACGAAGAGGAAGGTTTTGAGAGCGAGAACAAAGGAGAGAGAGTGGCTGACGACGCCATTTTGGACCTGTTCTTCTTCGACACCGACGAAGAGGATTTCGGTGGTTTTAGTACGCAGGAGGAAGACGATGACACAATGATTAAAGACTGACTTTTCATATACCGGTAGTAGGCTGGTTATTTTGATAACGTAAACGGCCGCGGGACGGCACTTTTACTGCCGTGTTACAGGCGAGCACTTTGTATTACTTTGCACCGTTGTATTATTTGTACTCTGCACAAATGCTGTTCGCCATGTCAAAGATGTGAAAGTTTGATTGAATGATTGAAAGATTTATTGTTAATAAATGGGACGCTTTGCGTTCCCAAACAGTCATCTCTGTCCCGACAATCCACTCCGTGGTAGCAGGAACCCCTATATACTACGGTAATTACACATCAAAACGCCTGCGGCTTATAGTCGGGTGCGGCTTATATATGGAGCAATCTGTATTTTCCCCTAAATTTAGCTGGTGCGGCTTATAGTCGGGTGCGCCTTACAGTCCGGAAATTACGGTATCTCCAGTGAAGCATGTTGACCATCATGTTTTTGGCGTGTTGCAGTGTGTGACACTATTGTTGCTACAGTTTCCCTAGCCCTTCACATTTTTACAATTCCCTAGAAATGTACCTGAAGGAATGAATGAATACCTGATGTACTGAGCTGGGGCCAGTTTGTCTGCTGCTCTCACAGGCATGGCAGCAGCAATCTTTTGGGACACCTGCTTGCTCAGTGCAGCACGAGTCTTCTCAGTCAGCTACGAAAGGCAGAATTAAAACTGAAATCAGTAATCAGGACTGCTTGTAGTTAACAGTGACACGAAAAAAACTCAAATGTTGATGCATTTTGCATGCAAACATTCATTTTTCCTTTAAAACTGACTTTTGAAAACTGGCCAAGCGAATATTTTCAAAAATTTTGTTTTATAGCCTCATGTTGTTGCTGCCTGTTGCTTTATGGTGGCTAAAAACAAGCACTGTAATCTGAGTATTACACATTATATTAGGAGGTGCCCAAGTCCATTTAATAAAACAGAAGTCTTTCAGGCATTACTTTTGTCAGGTCTGAAAATAAATCAAAAAGAAAATGAACTTGATAACTTTGCTGCTATGTCTGTGTCTTTTTCTTCGTCGCTCGCTTTCAAACAGGGTGTAAACGGCTTCACTTTGTGCTTCGCTCGCAATGTCTGAGCATGTTTATTCTATAGCAGAATTAAATTAACAGAGTGAACCCTTTTGTCAGATATCCACAATCTTTGTCTCGGTAGCTTACACACAGGATGCACAGAAAGAGAGGCTCGCTAGTCGCCTCTCGCTAGTGAGAAGCACCACAAGGTAAGAAATATTAGGCGAAAAAAAAGTGATCGCAATGCCAAATGTCAATGTTGTGGGAATACTTTAGCTTCAAACCGAATGAGCAAGATGAGCAGATCAACACGGACTAATTACACATTTGTTGGAAAGTGATGGCAACAAAAGAAGACAACAAAACAAACCGACCGACCGGAGACAAAACTGCACTTTAAGATGTTCAATGTTTAATAAAGTTTGATTTTTGCTAACAAAAATCGGGATTTAAGACAATAGTTCTTTCCCATACAATTATAACAGTAAAAAAATAGAAATAAAGAAAAATATTAATAGGGTCACTTACATTTTTATTATATATAATAATAATACTTAATTTGGTCTCATAATAATGCTGATAATATGAATGTTTATGGGCAATAATTTGTGAGACAGCAAAATGTGTTATCGGTCGGAACGAGCCCACCTTTCGTAAACACCAGATCTATCCCATATGCAGGGTTTTCCCTACATGTAATTGATTGTGGCACCCCGCCACGGCAAAATAAAAGCCACCACACCTCGAAAAACAAGTTTTTTTACAGGAACATTTTTAAATAACATTCTATGAATTAATATATTAGGCCGATTTTTTGTGCACTATTGAGTATTGATGCACCGAAAATTCAGATTCCGAAAAAACCCACCGAAACAGAATGTTGGGATGACGTAAGCAATATGCACAGGATTGTCTGGAACGCAGACAGCAAGCACGTCTGCGATGAGGACGTATTTTAATATATCTGAGATATACCAGTGGACAGCTCCCTACAAAACCTAAATATTGCAGTAAGATGACATTGGCGGCTTTTAAGGAGAGAAAATGGAGCAAGTGTGACGTAAGCTCTCGCTGTTCGTCGAGGACATCAAGCGACAGAAGTAAAGAATCTCTTAACATGAGTACAGTCTCCAATAACACTAGAAAAAGAAGCTAGGTTTGTTGCTAGTCAGTTTTAATTGATTGGAGAAGTCTCTAGAAAACTGAAAAATGAATAAGAGATTTGTTTTCAAATGGGTTTACATTTTTTTAAGCTTTTATTTTTAAAGAAATTATATGCATTAACGTCAATCCATCCATTTTCTACCACATGTCCCTTTATGGGTTGCAGGAGGCTGGAGACGTCAATTATGCAAATTGTATGGTGATGTCATATTGACCATGCCCCAATCGGCACAGGTATATTGGCAATCTGGGGGTGGGGGGCAACCCTGCCTATCCTTTTAAGCAACTAAATAGATTTATCTTATAGCATTCCTGTATTGGGACGGCGTGGCGCAGTGGAAAAGTGGCCGTGCGCGACCCGAGGGTCCCTGGTTCAATCCCCACCTAGTACCAACCTCGTCATGTCCGTTGTGTCCTGAGCAAGACACTTCACCCTTGCTCCTGATGGGTGCTGGTTAGCGCCTTGCATGGCAGCTCCCTCCATCAGTGTGTGAATGTGTGTGTGAATGGGTAAATGTGGAAGTAGTGTCAAAGCGCTTTGAGTACCTTGAAGGTAGAAAAGCGCTATACAAGTACAACCCATATCTACATGGTTGCATGTTTCCAATGTTGTCTCTATCGTGCACAGAAGAGCAATCGCATTAATGAAATGACACAGACTTTATGGATCGTTTGGAGTCTATTGATTTCTATTATAAAGGTGGCGGTTATTATATGTGACTGGGAATCAAATTTGGCCAATAGATTAGGAATGCGGAATCAGTTGGAAAAACATTCTTACTTCCTGTATTACTTCCTCATCAGGCTTCTGTAGTTCCGGTGTGTCCTCGTTCATTACTTCTTTCGGAAGTAGATCTGTGTACTTACTGAAGATCACCTGAAACAATGAAAAGGTAGACATTTTTTAAAGTGCACAATTGTGCAAACTGAGTGTTTTAGTTTACTGGACCACACACCTTTTCTTTGCCCTGTCCTTGTCTTGCAATGGAATCATATTTGATCTTCCCTTCAGCATCCACCTGCATGGTCAATGCATTGGAGGTCTTCTTTTGCCTACCCATCTCCAGTGGAAACTGGGCCACGTGGATCTCTGGAAAGGCTCCTCCATCTCCAAAGTCCTATGGAAGACATTCATAAGCACAAGCATGGCATTTAAGGTTTGCTGAAACAATAAATAAATCCAGTCTAGAATTGTTATTTAATAGGGCTGGGCCGATAAAACGATATCATTATATATCGCGATAGACACGTAATCAAAATCAATAAAAAATGTGTTCGACAAAATGTTCAAATGTATATATTTTTGTTTGGGAGAGACTGGAAGTTGCAAAGCAAAGTTGGTTGCATGAACAAAAGGCACCGGAGCTCCGGTAACCGAGCAAGGCAGGAAGTCATCACTGATCTGTGGGCGTGACACAGTAACAGCCAATCAAGTAACAGTAACAACGATCAGATTTGGTTGCACCATCTTGCTGTCTCGTTGTTGATTATTTGCATGGAGTGAAAAGAGAAAGTAAAAATGAAGAAATTGTGGAAGAAAACAAGAAAGTCACCTCGACAAAAGGGCAGTTTTCTGGATATTTTTTTAAAACGGACCGTGGTCCTCAGCCACGCTCACTTCTTTGCTTTTCAATCCTCACCCGTTCCCTATTCAGGTATACGGAAGCAGGTAGGAACTCAAATGCATTATTTGCTCCTTTAAAATGTATTCTATTACTATTTAAATAATAATTACTGCATACGATAAATTAATTTTAATACCGAACAGACCAAATTAAATGTTACACAGCCATAACTTCCTGACACTGATCCTGCAGAAAATATTTCTTTATGTTTACATTTTCACACATTGCACTATTTTGTTGCACTTTATTAAGCTTTTCTTACATACCGTATTTTCCGCACTATAAGGCGCACCTAAAAACCACAAATTTTCTCAAAAGCTGACAGTGCGCCTTATAACCCGGTGCGCTTTATATATGGATAAATATTAAGATTCATTTTCATAAAGTTTAGGTCTCGCAACTACGGTAAACAGCCGCCATCTTTTTTCCCCGTAGAAGAAGCGCGCGGTGCATGCTGGGATATGTGACGTTTCATTTCCATTTGTGTGTTTATGTAAAGACCCCAAAATGGCTCCTATTAAGTGTGTTGTCTGTCTAATTATAAATAATGCAGACGAGGCGTGTTAACTGAGTTCTCAACGTTTACTCACAGCGTGCTCATAACCACATTCTAACTCCCAGCATACAACAACGCTTCTCAGGGCTACCGCGCATGCTCGTAACTATCGTTGCATGCTGGGTAGTGTAGTTGTTATATTTGCTAGCTCATAACAGCACATTGAGAGACACGCTTACGCGCTTAATTCAATACTCGCCGTCATTCCGGGTGGATTGACAAAAGACCTCCAGCCGCTAGATATTGGTGTCAACAGGGCATTCGAAGCTAGACTGCTAACTGCGTGGGAACAGTGGAGGACGAAGAAGCGCGCGGTGCATGCTGGGATATGTGACGTTTCATTTCCATTTGTGTGTTTATGTAAAGACCCCAAAATGGCTCCTATTAAGTGTGTTGTCTGTCTAATTATAAATAATGCAGACGAGGCGTGTTAACTGAGTTCTCAACGTTTACTTACAGCGTGCTCATAACCACATTCTAACTCCCAGCATACAACGCTTCTCAGGGCTACCGCGCATGCTCGTAACTATCGTTGCATGCTGGGTAGTGTAGTTGTTATATTTGCTAGCTCATAACAGCACATTGAGAGACACGCTTACGCGCTTAATTCAATACTCGCCGTCATTCCGGGTGGATTGACAAAAGACCTCCAGCCGCTAGATATTGGTGTCAACAGGGCATTCGAAGCTAGACTGCTAACTGCGTGGGAACAATGGATGACAGAAGGCGAACACACCTTCACTAAGACGAGGAGGCAGCGCCAGACGACGCCAACATCTGCCAGTGGATCGTAAATTTGCCCAACTTTTCACTTCGGACACCGAAGACGAAGGATTTACGAATGAAGAATAACTTCAGAAAGTGAGCGCTATGTTTATTTTGTGTGTTGTGACATTAACGTTCGAGCAACATTATGTTGCTATTGCTCTGCACTATTTTGAATTTTACTATGTTTGTGATTGCACATTTGCGTACATTTTGGGAGTGAACAGAGTTGTTAGAACGCTGGTTTTTAATATATTATTAAAGTTTGACTGACCTATCTGACTGTTTTTTTGACATTCCCTTTAGCGCAGCGTAGGCGCGGCTTATAGTCCGGGGCGGCTTATTGGTGGACAAAGTTATGAAATATGCCATTCATTGAAGGTGCGGCTAATAATCCGGTGCGCCTTATAGTGCGGAAAATACGGTATTTCCTTTTTTGCTCCTTAATTTTCTTTGTTTAACAATTGTATCTTTGTTGAGTGTTTTCCATGCTTGTGTTGACATTTGCTTTTCTTTCTGCCTTGACAGCTGAGAGGACTACAATCAGGGGTAGGTTACATTTGAAATAAATTGTTTACATTTGGTAATTTTTCCCCTGGTCCTTATTTTTGATAATTCATAAAAAATATCAGTAATTATTGATATTGACTGACGTACAACACTTACATCGTCATACAGTTTTAGCCATGTCGCCCAGCCTTATTAGGTACATATGTTTTATCCATACGTGTATATATATATATATATATATATACACACACACACATATATACATACATATATATACACACATATATACATACACACACACTATATTGCCAAAAGTATTTGGCCACCTGCCTTGACTCACATATGAACTTGAAGTGCCATCCCATTCTTAACCTATAGGGTTCAATATGATGTAGGTCCACCTTTTGCAGCTATTACAGCTTCAACTCTTCTGGGAAGGCTGTCCACAAGGTTGCGGAGTGTGTTTATAGGATATTTTCAACCATTCTTCCAAAAGCGCATTGGTGAGGTCACACACTGATGTTGGCCGAGAAGGCCTGGCTCTCAGTCTCCGTTCTTATTCATCCCAAAGGTGTTCTATCTGGTTCAGGTCAGGACTCTGTGCAGGCCAGTCAAGTTCATCCACACCAGACTCTGTCATCCATGTCTTTATGGACCTTGACTTGTGCACAGTCATGTTGGAAGGGGAAGGGGACCGCTCAAAACGCTTCGCATAAGGTTGGGAGTAGGGCTGGGCGATATATCGATATATCGCGGGTTTGTCTCTGTGCAATATAGAAAATGACTAAATCGTGATATTCGAGTATACGTTCTCACGCAGTTGCTTTTAGCTGCGAGGCATTAAACTGCATGCGTTTCTCACTCTTTCCTGTCTCTCCTTCTCACAGAGAGATAAAAGAAGCGCACCTTCTTACATACGTCACATACTGTCACGTGAGCAACGTCACACGCTCCTGCGGAGCAGACAGCTAGCGACATAGTAACGTTAGCTGTGATGCTAATAGCTAATGGTGTGGTTTGAGTGGTAATACGAGAGAAAGAAGGTGCGAATCTGGTAACAAATGGAGGAATAATTAATTCCCAAGAAAAACAGCACGGGTCCATCGTCTGACGGTGGTTTGGCTTCAAGCGGGAAGATGTCTTTACATGTCAACATCTCCGTTCGGTGCCACACCAACTAAATACCGACTATTTCCACATCAACACCGTAGGACATATACTATTTGATATGCAGCTCATTTTTATATGTGACACGTATTGAAAATTCTTGTGTGTCATCATGCACAAAAGTGCACTTATAGCTTGTTTTAAAATGTCTCTGACAATCTTGCACTTTCTGTTTTGGAAATGACATGAATGTTTGTGCCACTGCTTAATAACTGTTTAATAAATACACTTTTGCTAAATTGACTTAGTTGTGATTTCCCTCTCTGCATGAAAGTTTAAAATGAGCATATATTAATGCAGTATGAACAAGAATGTTTTAATGTAGCCACATAGAATCATCATACTGCTGTGATTATATGCATCAAGTGTTCATTGGGGCGGTATAGCTCGGTTGGTAGAGTGGCCGTGCCATCAACCTGAGGGTTGCAAGTTCTATCCCCGCTTCCGCCATCCTACTCACTGCCGTTGTGTCCTTGGGCAAGATACTTTACCCACACTGGTTTAAATGTAACTTAGATATCGGGTTTTCATTATGTAAAGCGCTTTGAGTCACTAGAGAAAAGGGCTATATAAATATAATTCACTTCACACTAAGTCAAAATATTGAGATATATAGCGTGTATCGCAGTGGTTCTCAAATGGGGGTACGCGTACCCCTGGGGGTACTTGAAGGTATGTCAAGGGGTACGTGAGATTTTTAAAAAATATTCTAAAAATAGCAACAATTCAAAAATCCTTTATAAATATATTTATTGAATAATACTTCAACAAAATATGAATGTAAGTTCATAAACTGAACATCAAATCAAGTAGGCTATCCCAATCATTACAATGCAACAATGCAATATTCAGTGTTGAAAGCTAGATTTTTTGTGGACATGTTCCATAAATATTGATGTTAAAGATTTCTTTTTTTGTGAAGAAATGTTTAGAATTAAGTTCATGAATCCAGATGGGTCTCTATTACAATCCCCAAAGAGGGCACTTTAAGTTGATGATTACTTCTATGTTTAGAAATCTTTATTTATAGTTGAATCACTTGTTTATTTTTCAACAAGTTTTTAGTTATTTTTATATCTTTTTTCCAAATAGTTCAAGAAAGACTATTACAAATGAGCAATATTTTGCACTGTTATACAATTTACTAAATCAGAAACTGATGACATAGTGCTGTATTTTAATTCTTTATCTCTTTTTTTCAACCAAAAATGCTTTGCTCTGATTAGGGGGTACGTACTTGAATTGAAAAAAATTTCACAAGGGGTACATCACTGAAAAAAGGTTGAGAACCACTGGTGTATCGCGATATGGCCTAAAAATATCGAGATATTAAAAAAAGGCCATATCGCCCAGCCCTAGTTGGGAGCATGGAATTGTCCAAAATGTTTTGGTATCCTAGAGCATTCAAAGTTAATTTCACTGAAACTAAAAGGGCCAAGCCCAAGTCCTGAAAACCAACCCAACACCATTATCACTCCTCCACCAATGCATTGGCACAATGCAGTCCGAAATGTACCGTTCTCCTGATTCTGATCTTTTGGATGGGTGGCCAAATACTACTTAGTGTATATTTCAGGGCATTTAAAGGGGAACATTATCACCAGACCTATGTAAGCGTCAATATATACCTTGATGTTGCAGAAAAAAGACCATATATTTTTTTAACCGATTTCCGAACTCTAAATGGGTGAATTTTGGCGAATTAAACGCCTTTCTAATATTCGCTCTCGGAGCGATGACGTCACGTTGTGACGTCACATCGGGAAGCAATCCGCCATTTTCTCAAACACATTACAAACACCTAGTCAAATCAGCTCTGTTATTTTCCGTTTTTTCGACTGTTTTCCGTACCTTGGAGACATCATGCCTCGTCGGTGTGTTGTCGGAGGGTGTAACAACACGAACAGGGACGGATTCAAGTTGCACCAGTGGCCCAAAGATGCGAAAGTGGCAAGAAATTGGACGTTTGTTCCGCACACTTTACCGACGAAAGCTATGCTACGACAGAGATGGCAAGAATGTGTGGATATCCTGCGACACTCAAAGCAGATGCATTTTCAACGATAAAGTCAAAGAAATCTGCCGCCAGACCCCCATTGATCTGCCGGAGTGTGTGAGCAATTCAGGGACAAAGGACCTCGGTAGCACGGCAAGCAATGGCGGCAGTTTGTTCCCGCAGACGAGCGAGCTAAACCCCCTGGATGTCTTGGCTCACACCGTCCCGAAGATGATCAAGAGAAGAATATCAACCCTAGTTTCCCTGGCCTGCTGACATGAGGGTATGTCTACAGAATATATTATTTGATGAAAATTGGGCTGTCTGCACTCTCAAAGTGCATGTTGTTGCCAAATGTATTTCATATGCTGTAAACCTAGTTCATAGTTGTTAGTTTCCTTTAATGCCAAACAAACACATACCAATCGTTGGTTAGAAGGCGATCGCCGAATACGTCCTCGCTTTCTCCCGTGTCGCTGGCTGTCGTGTCGTTTTCGTCGGTTTCGCTTGCATACGGTTCAAACCGATATGGCTCAATAGCTTCAGTTTCTTCTTCAATTTCGTTTTCGCTACCTGCCTCCACACTACAACCATCCGTTTCAATACATGCGTAATCTGTTGAATCGCTTAAGCCGCTGAAACCCGAGTCTGAATCCGAGCTAATGTCGCTATAGCTTGCTGTTCTATGCGCCATGTTTGTTTGTGTTGGCATCACTATGTGACGTCACAGGAAAATGGACGGGTGTATATAACGATGGTTAAAATCAGGCACTTTGAAGCTTTTTTTACGGATATTGCGTGATGGGTAAAATTTTGAAAAAAACTTCGAAAAATAAAATAAGCCACTGGGAACTGATTTTTAATGGTTTGAACCCTTCTGAAATTGTGATAATGTTCCCCTTTAATCGATCCCAACTTGGTTTGTCCAGTTGCGATCGATTGAATGCCCTGAGATGACAATGACCTGGATGAATGAGAAACTTCATAACCACATATCCATGATCCTACCTCAACTAAGCGAGGTACCCATGCACTTCTGTTTCCATAAGGAGGTGGTTCTCGCCGGGATGCAACCAAGGCAGTGGAGTAGGACTTCTGGGCACGAAGTTGGTCCTCTGCCTCAAGCTGGTCTTGGGAGAGCTGCGTGGGCGCCGGTAAAAAGCTAGACGACAAAACAACATGACTTTTACAAATACACAGGCAACAATAATAACTCTACTATATTCACAACAAACAAACAGCCCAGCATTTGTTATTTATGTCGTAAACATGGCGGCCTGATGCTAATGCTAGCTTAGCTTGTTAGCCTCGCGATGGACATAATTGTACAGCTGGTTAGCGGTGTTGAAGCAAGTCGCTCACATTTATTTTACAAACGCATTTTGTTCAATAATTGGCGTGGTTAGCGACTCGTATTCAAAATATCCTCCATTAAATACGCAAAATGTTTTTTACGAGCCACGGCGCTTACCTCGTCAACGACATTTTCTTACTTTATCCAGTTTGACCAACTTCCGCTTCGTTCTTCTTCGCTGGTTAAAGAGAGTTTCGGTTGTTGGCAAGCAGCGCTTGGTGAGCATTACCGCCACCTTTTGAGCTGGAGGGTTTGCAAGCCCGTTTCCGACACTAAAAAGATAAATAAATACCCCAATGGTGAATCATAATTATGAGATTAAAAAACTCGAAATTGTGTGATTAAAAATCATACAATGAGATTAAAAGAAGCTATTATGGGTAAAAAGTAATAAATATGATAAATTATATATATAAAATATTTTTTATCTCATAATTATGACTTTGTTATCTCATAAATTCTACTTTTTATTTCATGATTCTCATAATTTTGATTTTACATCCTCTAATTATTATTATTATTTTTGTTTTTATTTTTATTAAGGATCCCTATTAGCTGGTTGCCTCAACAACCCATTAGTCTTCCTGGGTCCACAATTCAATACAATTATAAGTAAAAGCATATAATTATAACTACACAATACAGAAAAAAATACAAATAAATAAAAGCATCAATAAGAAAACAAGCAAACAATGTACAGTCACAGAATAATAATTACCATATAAATATAACTACACAATATAAAACCAAACAAATCATCAACGGACAGACTAATTTAAAGACTCAGATAAAATATTACTCTCTTTTTAAAAAACTGTTTACTTTCAATGCCGGTGAGAATTCGAGGCAGGTTATTCCAGAGTAATAAAGATCTATAAATAAAAGATTTCCGCAAAGCATTCTTCCTGGGACGAGGGAGTATAAAAACTTATGACTTATTTATCTCATAATTGTGATTTTTTGTCTCAAAATGTTCTACTCTCAATTTAAATTTTCCATCACATAATTATAATTATAATACCTATTTTATCTCATAATTTTCTTATCTCATATTTTCAACTTTGTATAATAAAATTATGACTTTTTATCTTACAATTATGACTTTTTATGTTATAATTTTCCTATATCATAATTAAAAAAATGTAATCTCATAATTATGGATTTTTTTAATCTCATAATTTCCTTGTATCATATTTTAAACTTTTTATCACAAAATGATGACTTTTTATCTTATAAATTTGACTTTTTATCTCATAATTTTCCCATCTCATAAGGTCAAATGTTTTCCCATAATTAGGACTTTTAATCTCATTTACCATTGGGGTTATAATATAATATTTGAGTGACGGAAACAGGCTTCCAGGAGTGCGAATTAAAATAGTGTTTAAATATAGCTCAGTCATGACCAACATTTGCTGTAGTTTGTAGTTATCGACCCTCCTTTTTGTCTAATATCTACTTGCCATCCATATTCTAATAAACCCACATCTTTTTCGTTGACAATGTTTTTCTGTCATTCCTCATTAGAACAATAATAAGTTACAATAGCTGCCAAGTTAGCTTTGTCCTCTTCACTCAACATGTCGTCAAAAATGATCACCTATAAAAATTCACCCACAGCAGCAGTATTAAATTGTAACAAGGATGAGGTGACAGACGAAATGTAAAAATATAACAACTCTGTTATGTACAAGTTTCCATTTGTATTTCATTACACATAACTGTGGTGCATTCAAGGACCAAGTCCGAGTAGTAAGCAGCTGAAGTCAGTGCTTCGAGTCCGACTTCATACTTCTCCGTAATTATGTTTAAATACTTTTCGTCGCTTCGCATATCAAAATGAAGTTTTTAGAAATAATAAACAACAATAAAGAAAACAAATTAGCGTTCGACAGCACAGCCCGCCCTTGAAAAGGTTTAGGGTAGCTTCCAAAAGTCCCACAGAGCTAGTTCCTGAAGAACTAAATCTACACGGGTAGTTTTTGGTGGAAACACAGGGGGAACTTTATTTAAATTCAGTGTATAGAAATTCTTAAACATTTAGTGTAAAAAAATTATATGTATAAAAATTCAGTGTAAAAAAATCAGTGTATAAAAATTCATTAAAATTCAGTATAAAAAAATTCAGTGTAAAAAAAATATTCTGTGCTGAAAAATTTGGTTTAAAAAAAATTCAGTGTGTAAAAATTCCTAAAAATTCAGTGTAAAACAAATTCAGTGTAAAACAAATTCAGGGTGTAAAACATCAGTTTATAAAAAATCAGTGTAAAAAAAATTCAGTCTTTGCTGCTTCGAAAAGCAAAACTCACTAAATTAAGACTGAAGCAATCAATCCTGTCTCAGAACCAGCCAATGAGGTGTCAAGTTTGAAGTCACGTGACACAGCTCTTGCAAAACAACATTAAAAAAGGCAGTTACCTTGACATAATACATACATCAGGCAGACCTGGCACAAACAGATGGGGGCAGAGTGGGCGAGGCCTGATTGCGACTGTCAGAAGGAGGCAGATTTCTACAGCAAAGTTCTGCAGAACAGTGATATTTTTTTTACGAATAAGTGGATGTTTTTTTATACCCTTTGCGTTTATGTTTCGCCGTGTTTGTTATTATTTTTATTATTATGTTTTACACTGAATTTCTATACACTGATTTTTTTACACTGAATTTTTATAGACTGATTTTTTTTTACACTGGATTTTTATACACTGAATTTTTATACACTGATTTTTTTACACTGAATTTTTATACACTTATTTATTTTACACAGAATTTTTATACACTGATTTTTTACACTGATTTTTTTTACACTGAATTTTAAAACACTGATTTTTTTCAATTAAATTGTAAACAGAACTACGTGTCAGTTCCATAAATTCAAACGCATAAAATTCAGTTACATACATTCTGTTATGTACGGCGGGGGGAAGGAGACGACACAGCAACAGGGATAAGTTCAACAGGTTTATTGAACTTGATTATGTGTTGGGGTGTGTATGCTACTAATAGTGTATGGTGCAAGACGATGTGAAGAATTACCACTGTAAATGTTACCAGAGGGTGTTGTTTGTGCGTGTTGGATGAATCGTTCATAAGTCCAGAGGGGCAAGGCAAGAAGACAGTCCGTGGGCAAGCGAGGGGTCGGGGACTAGAGAGAGGCGTCGAGGTCCGTGTCCGAGCGGGGGTCGAGGATTGAGGGAAGCAGTCCAAAGTCCGGCGGGAAGTCCAGAGAAGCGAGGCGCACAGCTCGATCAATGGAGACGGACGGAATACTGCGGGGAACACCAAGGACATGCAGTATAAGACACGGGCAGAGGGAAAGGACAGAGAGCAGGAACGAGGAGGAAAGCCAGAGACGGGATGTTTACTACGTGGAGTGAACTATGTTCCGGCACTGGATCTTCGAGTTCGCTGGTCTTTATGCCGTCTGTCCTCATCAGCGGCGCTTGCTGCAGAAGACATGAGGGATTGCGCATACGCCGTGACAAATTCAGTGTAAAAAACAAAAAGCATTCGTAATAAAAACACGAATTAAGCACCATAAGTTTGTTTCCAAAGTTTAGCTCGGTCAAAAAAAAGATTCATGCTCTTCTTAATAGGGGTAAGGCAAGGTGAGGAATCAGGAGTCTCATGGCTGCTCCTGGGGATTGAAGGAGAAACAAAAACAACTGCGATTGGAAATCACATCCACATGTACATGCATGCATAATAACCGTGCACGCACGCACGCACGCACACACACACGCGCAAACGCACACACACACACACGCACGTGTGCGCTCAGGCACAGCATGTTAATCCAAGTGATGCAATCTTCCTCATTAAACGTCGCACTGCAGTCTTGCACCTGAAGAGATGATGACAACCACATAACGCTTCCTTTCAGTACTTCCCTGTCAAAATATGCAGCTGCTGTCCTCTGATCAGGTCTTTATAATAACATCACCTCTCAAGGTGTATTTGCGTCTGTGAACGTGTGATCAGAGTCCACTATCTGGTCCCCGCAGACCATGCAGGGACCCTTCTGGTCATTGAACATCCTCTGCCAGCACCGGGGTTGCGGGCCAGAGTCCGACAGAGCCAACACCAGAGGGCAGGGACACTTTTTACTTCCAAAAAAAAATAGACTCGAAATGGAGATATCACAGCAGATGTGTCCAAAGGGTGGCCCCGGGGACCTTTGCGGTCCGCAGCTCATTAATTTTTTGCCTAGCGACACATTCTAAAGACTAAATAAACGCATCCCGGACTAGAACATTACACAGTCGCTCCAGGATTTAGCATGCTTTTTCAGGGATTGTTGCGGCGATAACTGCCTACATTTGCAGCTGCTTCAAAAGTTGCAATGTTTTGAGCCTTTTTTTTCCAAAAACTTTTAATCAACTTGTGATATTATGAATTTTTATCAATGTTTCAAGTGTTCCTTGTACCCTTAAAAAGCACAGGAGTCAAACAAAAAGGATAGGAACTACTTAATTGATGTTTTACTCATTTCATGCCGCACAGACTTAAAAGTGGGTCAAATGCACAGGATAATCTCACCACACCTAGTGTGTGTGTGTGACCAATCATTGGTACTTTACTTTAGATGGTAGTAAAAGCACATGCACAGAGCTCATTGTCAGATTACTGTACTGTTTTTGGTAATTATAACTACTAATAATAGTAATGAGTCATTGGGGTTGCACAAAAAAAAAACATAAAAAAATATATATAAATATATACAGATATATAGCCGAGGTTACTGTGGTTTATTAGTTAGAAAGTGATCAATACCGGGTTAGACTGGAATATTCGTTAGGTCAGGAAAAAAACACGGAGGCTATTTCATCCCGACAAGCCTGTTTCGAAGGTTTCCCTGCTCTTCAGGGAATCCCATGAAGAGCAGGGAAACCTGCGAAACAGGTATATATATCTATATATAGATATATATCAATTTATATCAATAAAAAACAAAAAACATATATATATATATATATATATATATATATATATATATATATATGTATGTGTGGGGAAAAAAATCACAAGACTATTTCATCTCTACAGGCCTGTTTCATGAGGGGGGGTACCCTCAATCGTCAGGTACCCCCCCTCATGAAACAGGCCTGTAGAGATGAAATAGTCTTGTGATTTTTTTCCCCACACATACATATATTGCGCTCTACTACGGTATCGAGCACTATTTTTTGGATAACCTTATTAAGACATATATATATATATATATATATATATATATATATATATATATATATATATATATATATATATATATATATATATATATATTAGGGATGTCCGATAATATCAGACTGCCGATATTATCGGCCGATAAATGCTTTAAAATATAATATCAGAAATTATCGGTATCGGTTTCAAAAAGTACAATTTATGACTTTTTAAAACACCGCTGTGTACACGGACGTAGGGAGAAGTACAGAGCGCCAATAAACCTTAAATACACTTCCTTTTCGTGCCTTTAATATCGACAGCTTTTCACACACACAAGTGAATGCCATGCATACTTGGCCAACAGCCATACAGGTCACACTGAGGGTGGCTGTATAAACAACTTTAACACTGTAACAAATATGCGCCAAACTGTGAACCCACACCAAACATGAATGACAAACACATTTCGGAAGAACATCCGCACCGTAACACAACATAAACACAACAGAACAAATACCCAGAACCCCTTGCAGCACTAACTCTTCCGGGACGCTACAATATACAACTCCCGCTACCCCCCCCCCCCCCTACCCCGCCCACCTCAACCTCCTCATGCTCATATCCCAAATTCCAAGCTGCTGTTTTGAGGCATGTTAAAAAAAAAAAATGCACTTTGTGACTTCAATAATAAATATGGCAGTGCCATGTTGGCATTTTTTTTTCATAACTTGAGTTGATTTATTTTGGAAAACCTTGTTACATTCTTTAATGCATCCATCGGGGCATCACAATAAAATTAGGCATAATAATGTGTTAATTCCACGACTGTACATATCGGTATCAGTTGATATCCGAATCGGTAATTAAGAGTTGGACAATATCGAAATATCGGATATCGGCAAAAAAGCCATTATTGGACATTTCTTATATATATATATATATATATATATATATATATATATATATATATATATATATATATATATATATATATATATATATATATATATATATATATATATATATATATAATATAAAATATATAATATATAATATAATATATTTATATATACAGTATATAAATATAGATACATTTTATATATAGTTAAAATTTAAAAAAGTAAAAATAAAAACAATACATTTTTAAATACATTTTTAGGCCATATCCACGCAACTAGAAGGAGCTTTTCTAACCTTTTTTGAAAAAGTTGTATTAAAATTATTAGACCAAATAATACATTGCAAGAATCGTGTTGAATCGAGAATCCATCCTGACTTGAATCGTCACCCAAGGAATCGGAATCGGCTGAATCATTCGGTGCCCAAAGACTCCCACTCCTAATGAATAATTATAATTACAGAAAAACAAGCTGTCTGCTCCGTCGTCCACAAGTTGCAGACATTCTCCGTGTGTGTTTTACGCTTGAAAAGAGTTTGTCCATCTTAAACATTCATTTATGTTCGAACACATTTACCCCCGCACATTTTAAGAGCAATTGTGAACTGTTGAGCGCTAATTTTGTTGGTAAATGAGAGACTATGAGAGATTATCATCACACTTCAACACAACATTTCTAACATGTAAACGGTGCCTCTTTGCTAAGTCAGTATTGTAAATGAAAATATGTTTTCATGTGTCGTACTATGGTTACATAATTGGTAAATGAAAATATAAATACGTGTAAACTAGGAAGTGAGCATGTCAGTGTTAGGAGAATATTTTTTAAACCGCACATGAGACAGTACATATTCACGTGCACATTGTATCTCATTTAGGTTCCGGAAGAAGAGGTACCAAGAACCAGACGAAGGGAAGGAGAATGTACATATGTGTGCGTGTGTCCAACATACGCACAAAGTTAACTTTCAGTTTCGATTACCACAAAGCTGGTCAATATATGTTTCACTACTTATGACGACATACGTTTTGATGAGACGGATGGCCAAACTGTGCGGGGAAGTTTCAGACATTGTACAAAGTAGTGAGGGCGTGCATCATTCACAGGGGTTGGTTTGATTTTAATCGCAAAATCCTGGAGTGGGACTGGCTACACAAAAAATTGTGTATTTTGAAATAGTTTTATTTCAATTTGTATGCCAAAAATAAAATAATTGCACATGCTGATATCTACCTATATATATATATATATATATATATATATATATATATATATATATATATATATATACATATATATATATATATATATATATATATATATATATATATATATATATATATATATAGTCAAGGTTTCTGTGGTTTATCCATTATACAGTGCTCAATACCGGGGTAGAGCGGAATACACGTTAAAAAATACAGAGGCTATATCATCCCTACAAAACAGACGAAACAGGCTTGTAGGGATGATATAGACTATATATACTGTATATATATATATATATATATATATATATATATATATATATATATATATAAATATATATATATATATATATATATATATATATATATATATAAATATATATATATATATATATATATATATAAATATATATATATATATATATATATATATATATATATATATATATATATATATGTACTGTATGTATGCATGTATGTATGCACTGTATGTATATATATATATACATATATATTTATATATATATTTATATTCTATTTAATGTATTATATATATATATATATATATATATCTCCATATATATCCAACTATATATATAATAAATTAAATAGAAAATAGAAAAAAAAGAAAAGAAAATGAATGAAAAAAAAAAATTAATAAATAAATATATATATATATATATATATATATATATACACATATATATATATATATATATATATATATATATATATATACACATATATATATATATATATATATATATATATACAGTATGTATATATATATATATATATACATATATATATATATATATATATATATACATACTGTGTATATATATATATATATATATATATATATATATATATATATATATATATATATATATATATATATATATATATATATATATATATATATATATATATTTTTTTTTTTCCCATTCATTTTCTTTTCTTTTTTTTCTATTTTCTATTTATATATATATGTATATATAAAATACAAATTAAAATGAAAACAATTATAATAATAATACACATAAAAATAAGAGTAAAAGTACAAATAAAATAACATGCTAATTAAAAAAATAATTTTTATGGCAAAAATTATATCGTGATATATAACTATCACAGGAGGCAGCAATATTTTTATCAGGATATAGGCATCACCCATCCCTACTTCTTATCATTACCTTTATTCACTGATTACCAAATATAGATATTATGCATTTGCATACACATTTTGCCCTCATAATGGGACAATAAATCCTATAATTTCACGTAGGCTCATTGTGCTGGCTGGATCCTGTGTTGACCACTAGATAGCAGCACCGCTCAAAGGTGGTGTGTAAAAAAAACTTGGCCACGCTCAAGCGCTTCCAAAAGATACCTGCAGATATTTGCATTGACAACACCGAATCCAATTTGCATGAAAAAGAGGGATGATGCGGTGCAGTTTTGTAAGCACGGGTATGCTTTCTTCGTGTGTGTGTGTGTGTGTATGAGCCAGAAAAAGCATTAGCAGTCTAGGCTTGAGAGAGCCAGCACTGGCTGGTCAGGGCCGCTTTGCATCAGCAAGTCTGAGGTAGTATTTTCACCTCTGGGCGCTTTCCAACTTGAAGGATGCGTTCAAGGTGGCTCAACAAAATCAACACCAGCGTTCGAACCACCGGCCTCCCGATTGGGGCCGCAGCGATGAATTAAACGACTAATCTCTGCGCAGCCCAGCTAATTCAAAAGCGCACATTAGCTTCCCCTTTGTGACCTTTTTTTCGCACGTGCTGCGAAAAACTCACGTTTTCTCGTGCTGCGTTCATGGCTTTCATTGCACTCCGCCGGCGGCGACGTCGAGCGCCTCCTAATCTCCAGAGGATGTTTGCTCGATGGGGAGTGCTGATAGCGAGCAGCGGCGGCGTCTCCTGCAGCGCAGATAGCGATCGCTCTGAATTTCAGCCCCTCGAAGTGAGCGCCAAGGTTTGAACGTCTGCGCCGCAACCTCATTTTCCGCTCCGTTTGATGTGCAGTAAACGCAACGCCCTTTCGTTTGGGAAGTCGATACGGCGCACAGGCGGGAGGGGGGAACTGTTTGTACGAAGCCTGCCACTCGTACGCAAGTCTAAAAACATCTTTTGAGACGTGTGTCTGTTTACGGGTCTGATTGGCAGCGCCGCTCACCTCGCATTTTACCTGACATCTGAGGACAAGGTGAGATAGAATCTTACTGATGGGAGTGTGTGTGCGAGGAGACTAATCCCATCACACAAACATCATACGCAGACATCTTCCTGTTGCTTTTTGCAGCTGACGACCTCCTTAAATCAGAAATACCAAGCAGCTAACATGAGCCAAACTTGGATAAGCGTGGAGAGTTTTTTGCATTTTTCCCATCACGCTTTGTAATGGGTGTCAATGGGTCTAATTTTTTTTATGGTGATATAACGTGTTTAAAAAAATATCCATAAAGCTCAGTGACCATGTCTGTTGACATTTTGTGTTTTTTTTAATTTATTTTTTAATTTTTTTATAAAACAAAAAATATTTTGCATCATGACTAGGGAAGGTTGTTTGCATTGGGTCAAAGAAATACATGCTGCACATTCACAGCATCATTAGATGTCATTGACCAGGAGAGTGTTTTGTGGAATGTGTTTTGCATTTTCCCATCATGCTTTGTAATGGGTGTCAATGGGTGTAATTTATTTTATGGTGATTTGACGTTTAAAATAAAAAATATCCATAACGTTCAGTGACCATGTCTGTTGACATTTTGTGTTTAAAAAAAAAATCATGACTAGGGAAGGTTGTTTGCATTGGGTCAAATAAATACAAGCTACACATTCACAGCATCATGAGATGTCATTGACCAGGTGTCAAGACTTGGTCCTTGGGGTTTGTTTTTCCGGAAGGCAACGAAAAATTGGCGCGGGCAAGACGTGAGTATGAGTACATGTTTAATATTTAAACTAAAAAGGCTCAAAAAAGGTATAAACAAAAGGCGCTCACAGCGGAGGTAAAACAACTTGGCTATGAAAACAAAAGGCGCGCACAAAGGCGGAAAACTATGAACAAGAAATAAAAACTTACTTGGCATGGAACTGTGAACATGACATGAAGAAGCGTGATCTTAAAGTGTGCAGTACATAAATGTGATGTCGCCAGGCTGACCAACAGAAAATGAAAATCTTAAATAACACAGACATGATTAACAACAGGTGCGTGACTCAAAACGTGAAACAGGTGCGTGACATGACAGGTGAAAACTAATGGGTTTCTATGGAAACAAAACAAGGGAGTGAACAACCAGGAACTAAAAAAGTGTCCAAAAAACAAACAGCACATGGCCAAACAAAAACATGATCAACACAGACATGACATCAGGAGAGTGTTTTGTAGAATGTGTTTTGCATTTTCCCATCATGCTTTGTAATGGGTGTCAATGGGTGTAATTTTTGATGGTGATTTGACAGTGTTTTTTTAAAATTTTTTATAATATCCATAAAGTTCAGTGACCTTGTCTGTTGACATTTTGTGTTGGTTGCTTTTTTTGTTCCATCATGACTAGAGAAGGTTGTTTGCATTGGGTCAAAGAAATACATGCTGCACATTCACAGCATCATTAGATGTCATTGACCAGGAGAGTGTTTTTGGAATGTGCTTAGCATTTTCCCATCATGCTTTGTAATGGGTGTCAAAGGGTGTAATTTTTTATGGTGATTTGACGGTGTTTTTTAAAAATAATATCTATAAAGTTCGGTGACCTTGTCTGTTGACATTTTGTGTTGGTTGCTTTTTTTGTTGCATCATGACTAGGGAAGGTTGTTTGCATTGGGTCAAAGAAATACATGCTGCACATTCACAGCATCATGAGATGTCATTGACCAGGAGAGTGTTTTGTGGAATGTGTTTTGCATTTTCCCATCATACTTTGTAATGGGTGTCAATGGGTGTAATTTTTCTTTATGGTGATTTGACGTTTAAAATAAAAAATATCCATTAAGTTCAGTGACCATGTCTGTTGACACTTTGTGTTTAAAAAAAAAAAATCATGACTAGGGAAGGTTGTTTGGGTCAAATAAATACATGCTGCACATTCACAGCATCATGAGATGTCATTGACCAAGAGAGTGTTTTGTGGAATGTGTTTTGCATTTTCCCATCATGCTTTGAAATGGGTGTCAATGGGTGTAATTTTTTATGGTGATTTGACGGTGGTTTCTTTTTATAATATCCATAAAGTTCAGTGACCTTGTCTGTTGACATTTTGTGTTGGTTGCTTTTTTTTGTTGCATCATGACTAGGGAAGGTTGTTTGCATTGGGTCAAAGAAATACATGCTGCACATTCACAGCATCATGAGATGTCATTGACCAAGAGAGTGTTTTGTGGAATGTGTTTTGCATTTTCCCATCATGCTTTGAAATGGGTGTCAATGGGTGTCATTTTTTTATGGTGATTTGACGTTTTTTACATTTTTTTCATAATATCCGCAAAGTTCAGTGACCATTGATTGGATTTAGGGTTGTACGATTTACCGGTATTAGTATAGTACCACGATACTAATGAATCATATTCCGTATTATACCTATCACTAAAAAGTACCGGAACCCCCCCCCCGTCGTCGTCGTCACTTCGTGTCATTGCTGGTTTACGAGCGGAGGAGCATGTTCGGCAGCGCACAATCACAGAGTACTTACAAACAGACAAGGTGTGTAGACAGAAAAGGGAGAACGGACACATTTTGGCTTAAAAACTAACGACAAAGGTGAAGCTATAACACTGAAACGCCCTCGGGAAGAGGTGCTTTAGGATATGGCTAGCTAGCTAGCAGCTAAAGTCCATCCGCAGTCTGCAGTGTTGTAGCTACTTCTAAATCACTAATCCTGGTCTCCATGGCGACAAAAAAAGGAAGTTTCTTACAAGTATTATCCCTGCAGGACGAGGAATAACTAAACATGCTTCACTACACACCGTTACTCACCGGCGTCAAAATGTAAACAAATGCCATTGGTGGATCTACACCCAACATCCACTGTAATGATACCAAGTATAGGAGCGTATGTAGTCGATACTACAATGGATTTTTAGGGATCACAACATCTACTTTTTTTTAAATTTTATTTTATATTATGTTTATAAACTCAGGAAATATTTACCTGGACACATGAGGACTTTGAATATGACCAATGTAGGATCCTGTAACTACTTAGTATCGGATTGATACTCAAATTTGTGGTATCATCCACAACTAATGTAAAGCATCCAAACAACAGAAGAATACGTGATTATTACATTTTAACAGAAGTGTAGATACAACATGTTAAAAGGGAAAGTAGGCAGATATTAACAGTAAATTAACAAGTAGATTAATAATTACATTTCTACCACTTGTCCTTAATAATTTTGACAAAATAATAGAATGGAAAATGACACAATATGTTACTGCATACATCAGCAGACTAAATTAGGAGCCTTTATTTGCTTACTTACTACTAAAAGACAAGTTGTCTTGTATGTTTACTATTTTATTATAGGACAAACTTGCAATAAGAAACATATGTTTACTGTACCGTAATTTTTTTTGTTAAAATAAAGCCAATAATGCCATTTTTTGTGGTCCCCCTTATTTACAAAAGTATCGAAAAGTACAGAAAATTATCGAAATACATTGTCCCGATATCAACCTATTGGTATCGGGACAATACTAGTTGGAATATTTTTCCCCCATCATGACTAGGGAAGGTTGTTTGCATTGGGTCAAAGAAAAAAATGCTGCGCATTCACAGCATCATTAAATGTCAATGACCACAAGAGTGTTTTGTGGAGTGTGTTTTGCATTTTTCCCATCATGCTTTGAAATGGATGTTGTAGTTTTGATTTTTTTATGGTGATTGGATGTTTTTTAAAAAATAATATCCACAAAGTTCATTGACTATGTCTGTTGACATTTTGTGTTGGTTGGATTTTTTTCCCATCATGACTAGGGAAGGTCGTTTGCATTGGGTAATATAAATAAATGTTCCATATTCAGAGTATTGTTAAAGGTCATTGTAATACACATTCCCACCACTTGTGGCAGTAATGACACTATAAAACAAAAAGAAGAAGTCTTGAGTTAAAAAATAAGTTTCTTAAGCACAAAAAGTATGACTAAATTAGTGGAGCTGTATTTCCATTTGCAATTAAATTTTATTGACAGTTTTTTTTAGAAACATATATATTATTATTATTATTATTTATTATTATTATTATTGTTATTATTATTATTATATATTTAGTTAGAGTTTATGTTAGCACTGCGTAATTGTATTGATTTGTATTTATTTCTTAAATCAGCCTGACCTAAGCCTTGATAAAAATATTTGCGATTAACACATATTTTGGACTTTGTTAATTATTTTACTGTGTTTGGTATTGTATTTTTTCCAGCGCTCTTATTTTCAGTTGTACTTCCTGTCTGCCTCTACCATTCTTCTGCCCTGAGTGCTGTCTCCCTCACCTGTCCCTGATTGGCAATCTGGGCACACCTGTTGTAGCTTGCCAATCAGGCTTGTTTACATGCAAGCCTGCACACGCGGCTGGATCACTCTCTTATGTTCTGTCGGTCTTGAGCCCCAAGATGCAGAGACAGGAGATGGCGTGCAGGTAGGAATCTCATTTAATACTCAAGAGCACAAAAAGTTAGTGCAGCAGGGAAGTGCACAGGAAACACTAGCACAACCAAAACAACAGGATGCATGGAAGCAAGACTAAGTGGTCACTAACAATGATCCAGCCGCAGGCCGGCATATAAAGAAGCCTGATTTGGGAACCTGGTACAGGTGTGCAAACTATAAAATGTGTACTATTATTGGGCATGTTGCGTATGATCTACTAAGACTGTGTGTACAATTAATATGTGCTGCAGAACACCTTATTTCAATGTGGCTTTCACCATGGAGACTCTCATTTACTGCACATTCATTTTATAATGCTCCTACCTGTGGCATTTTGTTTTGAAACATGTAGAGAACACCTATATGTACCACTTTTTATGGGCATTTTAGAAGCAGTCCTACAGTACATCTGCAGAACCTGCTTTTCTAGTGTGCTGAAGGTGTGCACTCTTAAAAAAAAAAAGAAAAGAAGCCAGCACTAACTGTGAATGTGCCCTGACATGTTTGAGATTCAATAAAATGCATAATACTACTAATTATTATTTTTTTAACAGTCCAATATTGAAAAATATAGGAACAATAGCGTGCCAATTGCTGGCTGACAACTAAGATGTTAATCGTTAACTGGTGACTAGAGCGCTATTCGCTAGCTGACATCTAGCCCACTAATCGCTAGCTGGCAACTAACACGCCAATTGCTAGCTGACAACTGGAGCGCTAATTGCTAGCCGACAACTGGAGCGTTAATTACAAGCTATCTCTAAATGCTTACATGAATATAATTTTTTTATTAAAGATACATGTTATTGTTCATTGACATTCATTGATAATCTAATGTGTTGGCTCAACTTTCATGTGTTTTAAATACATTTGCATTTGTGGAAAAATTGCAAGGGGAAATCTAAAAAATATAGCGATTAAAAGAAATCTACCAAAAACTTACCGGACCTAAAAATAAAAAAATAAAAATGTATGTACCACTTTATATATAGCATTTTAATAATAAAATAATAAAATGCATCAATGGCAGTGGTGTGCCGTCAGGGCCAGCAAGGCCTTCTCGGCATACTTGCCAACCTTGAGACCTCCGAATTCGGGACATGGGGGTGGGGTGGGGTGGAGGGCGTGGTTGAGTTGGGGGGGGGGGGGGGGGGGTTGGTGGTAGCGGGGGTGTATATTATTGTAGTGTCCCGGAAGAGTTAGTGTTGCAAGGGGTTCTGGGTATTTGTTCTGTTGTGTTTATGTTGTGTTACGGTGCGGATGTTCTCCCGAAATGTGTTTGTCATTCTTGTTTGGTGTGGGTTCACAGTGTGGCGCGTATTTGTAACAGTGTTAAAGTTGTTTATACGGCCACCCTCAGTGTAACCTGTATGGCTGCTCCTTCTAGCGCTGTTGCTTTTAGGTTATAGAGTTTTTATCCAATCAGAATTCAGCTAGCTTATGTTGCCATGCTGTATGAAATCTGCCCAGATCCTTCAGAATCAATATTGCAGGCGTCTATGCACTGTAGGTGGACGGACGCAAACATTTGACTGACAGTTGTGATTGCCAATCAGATAACGAGTTGTTGTCAGTAAGGCCTTCTAGATGGCCTAAGGCAGGGGTCGGCAACCCAAAATGTTGAAAGAGCCATATTGACCAAAAATACAAAAACAAATCTGTCTGGAGCAGCAAAAAATTAAAAGCCATATTACATACAGATAGTGTGTCATGAGATATAAATTGAATTAAAAGGACTTAAAGGAAACTAAATGAGCTCAAATATAGCTACAAATGAGGCATAATGATGCAATATGTACATATAGCTAGCCTAAATAGCATGTTAGCATCGATTAGCTTGCAGTGACCAAATATGCCCGATTAGCACTCCACACAAGTCAATAACATCAACAAAACTCACCTTTTGTGCATTCACGCACAACGTTAAAAGTTTGGTGGACAAAATGAGACAGAAAAAGAAGTGGCATAAAACACGTCCTAGAAAGTTATACATGTAAACAAACTACGGTGAGTTCAAGGACCGCCAAAATTAGTAGGACAAAACGGCGCTCGCCAAATACTCGAATCCGTGAAGCTGGCAGTGTGCTTTATAACAATTAGGGAGGTTTGTGTCATGTTTGTCCTCCTACAGAAACCATATTAAAACAAAAGATATATATTTTTCCCCTCATCTTTTTCCATTTTTCATACATTTTTTAAAAAGTTCCAGAGAGCCACTAGGGCGGCGGTAAAGATGCGGCTCTAGAGCCGCAGGTTGCCGACCCCTGGCCTAAGGCAAGATATATAGTGATGTTATGAGCTAGGTAACATAAGAACTCCATTACCCAGCATGCCACAGTAGTGAATAGCATGCGCAGTAGCCCCGTTTAGGTTGTTGAATTTAGACATGCCGGCAGATGAATGTTATTAACGAGCACGCTGTGGAGTAAACTTTAGGAACTCAGCCAACACGCCTCGTCTGCATCTTTAATGATTAGACAAGACAACACATATATTTGCAAGGCCATTTTCAAGAAGGATATTTAAAGAGAAACTCCATCTTGTGAGACCTTGTCAGCCAACCCCGGAGTTCAGATATTTTATTTCTTTATTTTAATATGTTTTTTGCAATTTTAAAATTGACAGTACCACATAAAATATGTTTTAATTGCTGATGCAGGTTTATTGATTTTTAAATGCGCCGAAAATAACCCGTTTTGTACAATGCCCAGTAGTGCGTAAATGTGTTCCCGTATAGTATTTCTCCAGCAATGGTCATGTGGTGACATAAATGATGGTATTTTGAGAGGTAATCATTGAAGTCGGACATCACTGAAGGCCTAGGTGGGAAACGCACAGCCCGCCACTGATCAATGGATATAAAAGGTATGAATAAAACTACAATAAAAATTAGAGCATAATACAAATTTAAGCACATATACTATCCTTTTTGATTAATCATAGGCATAATAATATATGTATGTATGTATGTTACCATGAATTGATTAAGGTGGACCCCGACTTAAACAAGTTGAAAAACGTATTCGGGTGTTACCATTGAGTGGTCAATTGTACGGAATATGTACTGTACTGTCATACTTGCCAACCTTGAGACCTCCAATTTCGGGAGGTGGGTGCGGGGGGCGTGGTTGAGGCGGGGGCGTGGTTGGGGGCGTGGTTAAGAGGGGAGGAGTATATTTACAGCTAGAATTCACCAAGTCAAGTATTTCATATACTGTATATATATATATATATATATATATATATATATATATATAAGAAATAATTGACTTTCAGTGAATTCTAGCTATATATATATATATATATATATATATATATATATATATATATATATATATATATATATATATATATAAATAAAAGAAATACTTGAATTTCAGTGTTCATTTATTTACACATATACACACACATAACACTCATCTACTCATTGTTGAGTTAAGGGTTGAATTGTCCATCCTTGTTCTATTCTCTGTCACTGTCTTTCTAACCATGCTGAACACCCTCTCTGATTATGCATTGCTGTGTGGCACGCACAAAAGTGCTTTCATCAAATGCACTAGATGGCAGTATTGTCCTGTTTAAGAGTGTCACAACATTGCTGTTTACGGCAGATGGACTGCTTTACTGTAGACGTTCTTTATATTGTGGGAAAGCGGACTCAGGTCCGCATAGAGCTGGAGGGGGCGTGGCCTCCAGCTCCGCCTGAATTTCGGGAGATTTTCGGGAGAAAATTTGTCCCGGGAGGTTTTCGGGAGAGGCGCTGAATTTCGGGAGTTTCCCGGAAAATCCGGGAGGGTTGGCAAGTATGGTACTGTGCAATCTACTAATAAAGTTTCAATCAATCAATCATGTATTTTTTCATTAAAAAGGGTACCGTATTTTCGGACTATAAGTCGCATTTTTTTTTTCATAGTTTGGCCGGGCTCCAGTGCGACTTATATGTTTTTTTCCTTTTTTATTATACATTTTTGGCAGGTGCGACTTATACTCCGAAAAATACGGTAATCCAAATGCTTTTAAGTTTCCTTTTAACCGACTCATTTTGTATTCGGGTGGCTCAAATGTGCACAGTGTGCAATTGCAGAGGCTACATTTTCCATTTGCATTAAAAAAAAAAAAAAAAGGCTCCCAAACAAACGGCTTATTATTGTGAATCAATTCTCATTGTTCACTTAAGAGTCGTTCAAAAGACTCGATTTGTTCGCGAGCGTCACATCTCTAGACAGTATACATTTAAGTCAGACAGTTTTAGATGTCGTGTTTGTTTCATTTTGAGATAGTGATTGTTGATCCACCATCTCCTCGTCATCCTTTCGACATCTGGGCAAAAGTTACAATATTTTATACATCCATCCATCCATCCATTTTCTACCGCTTGTCCCTTTTGGGGTCGCGGCGGGTGCTGGAGCCTCATACACACAAAAACAATCCGGGAGATTCGTAACTTCTGCAACAGTTCGGATTGATTCCATCCCTAGCATAGCTGTACCTGTGCACCAAAGCCCACAGTGACACCTAGTGGATGGGAGGGTATCTTGCATAACATCATCACATTTTTTCTCTGTTTTAATCGTAAAATACACCAGGGCGACGAATGTCCTTTACATCTATGAGTTACCCCGGCAAACCCGAATGAAACGGCCACAACTGTCCCTTTGCATTCGCTCCAACTCTGTGGATTAACTCTATATCATATATGAAAGCGAAAGGTAATATGGATTATTCCCGCAAGCTGATACAGGAGCTCATGCGCCACCAATCAGGGTCCAGGTAATGGGGAACTGGGAAAAAAAAAGACCACAGTGCATGCATTTCATCATGCAGGCCTCGCCTGTGAGTCAGTCACGCGTGACGGAAAAATACAAGGCATGAAATTAGCTACTCCTCTGTGATCCGTCTCAATAGACACCGCTTGCTCCCTTCTGTACATTTCGCAACATTTCCATTACAAATGAGGCGGCAGGAGAAATGCAGATTAGATTTCCTATTAGGGGTCAGCAACGCCGAGCCGCGGAAAGTCGCATCAAATGCGGTAACATAATCTTACGACTGCATTAGAGGAATATTTGAATAATGTCCGATGCATTTGAAATGAGTTTAACGTATTCACCACTGGCAGAGACTGAGAGCTCTGCTTTGGTAAACATAGAAATGGCTACATGTTTGACATTGGAGGACATAAAGGACACGTTTATCCTTTGTGAAGGTCGTCATTTATTTATTTCTTCATTCAAAATACACTTATGGTATGCTTCTGGGTGCATTTGTAAAGTGACTAAGCAGCTCGGGTGGCTTTGACTATGATTTGTTGACTATGCTTTTTTTGAACGCAACTGGTTTGCTTATTTCTCCATGATGGAAAAGCGTTGCCAAATTACAGAAGAGTGTCTCTAAACTGTGTCTTCTGAGCACTTATGTAAGTCGTAAAGGCCATGTTGCAACAAGGTTGTGCAGGTTTTCTTTTGTTGTTGCACGGATTTCACATGACAGTGGCGGATCTCACACGCTTCCTATTCACTTCATCTCTTTTCACTTTTAACACTAAATGTATCCTGTGGTGTACCTCAGGGATCAATACTAGGACCAAAAATGGTTCAATCTCTATATAAATGACATTTGTAAAGTTCCAAAAGATTTAAAGTTAGTATTATTTGCGGATGATACAACAGCGTTTTGTTCAGGTGAGAACACACAGAAGATAATACAAATAATAACAGAAGAAATTAACAAATTAAAAACATGGTTTGACAAAAATCCATCCATCCATCCATCTTCTTCCGCTTATCCGAGGTCGGGTCGCGGGGGCAGCAGCCTAAGCAGGGAAGCCCAGACTTCCCTCTCCCCAGCCACTTCGTCCAGCTCGTCCCGGGGGATCCCGAGGCGTTCCCAGGCCAGCCGGGAGACATAGTCCTGGGTCTTCCCCGTGGCCTCCTACCGGTCGGACGTGCCCTAAACACCTCCTTAGGGAGGCGCTCGGGTGGCATCCTGACCAGATGCCCGAACCACCTCATCTGGCTCCTCTCGATGTGGAGGAGCAGCGGCTTTACTTTGAGCTCCCTCCGGATGACAGAGCTTCTCACCCTATCTCTAAGGGAGAGCCCCGCCACCCGGCGGAGGAAACTCATTTCGGCCGCTTGTACCCGTGATCTTGTCCTTTCGGTCATAACCCAAAGCTCATGACCATAGGTGAGGATGGGAACGTAGATTGACCGGTAAATTGAGAGCTTTGCCTTCCGGCTCAGCTCCTTCTTCACCACAACAGATCGATACAGCGTCCGCATTACTGAAGACGCCGCACCGATCCGCCTGTCGATCTCACCATCCACTCTTCCCTCACTCGTGAACAAGACTCCGAGGTACTTGAACTCCTCCACTTGGGGCAAGATCTCCTCCCCAACCCGGAGATGGCACTCCACCCTTTTCCGGGCGAGAACCATGGACTCGGACTTGGAGGTGCTGATTCTCATCCCAGTCGCTTCACACTCAGCTGCAAACCGATCCAGTGAGAGCTGAAGATCCTGGCCAGATGAAGCCATCAGGACCAAATCATCTGCAAAAAGCAGAGACCTAATCCTGCAGCCACCAAACCGGATCCCCTCAACGCCTTGACTGCGCCTAGAAATTCTGTCCATAAAAGTTATGAACAGAATCGGTGACAAAGGGCAGCCTTGGCGGAGTCCAACCTTCACCGGAAACGTGTCCGACTTACTGCCGGCAATGCAAACCAAGCTCTGACACTGATCATACAGGGAGCGGACCGCCACAATCAGACAGTCCGAAACCCCATACTCTCTGAGCACTCCCCACAGGACTTCCCGAGGGACACGGTCGAATGCCTTCTCCAAGTCCACAAAGCACATGTAGACTGGTTGGGCAAACTCCCATGCACCCTCAAGGACCCTGCCGAGAGTATAGAGCTGGTCCACAGTTCCACGACCAGGACGAAAACCACACTGTTCCTCCTGAATCCGAGGTTCGACTATCCGGCGTAGCCTCCTCTCCAGTACACCTGAATAGACCTTACCGGGAAGGCTGAGGAGTGTGATCCCACGATAGTTAGAACACACCCTCCGGTTCCCCTTTTTAAAGAGAGGAACCACCACCCCGGTCTGCCAATCCAGAGGTACTGCCCCCGATGTCCACGCGATGCTGCAGAGTCTTGTCAACCAAGACAGCCCTACAGCATCCAGAGCCTTAAGGAACTCCGGGCGGATCTCATCCACCCCCGGGGCCTTGCCACCGAGGAGCTTTTTAACTACCTCAGCAACCTCAGCCCCAGAAATAGGAGAGCCCACCACAGACTCCCCAGGCACTGCTTCCTCATAGGAAGACGTGTTGGTGGGATTGAGGAGGTCTTCGAAGTATTCCCTCCACCGATCCACAACTTCCACAGTCGAGGTCAGCAGAACACCATCCGCACCATACACGGTGTTGGTAGTGCACTGCTTCCCCTTCCTGAGGCAGCGGATGGTGGTCCAGAATCGCTTCGAAGCCATCCGGAAGTCGTTTTCCATGGCTTCCCCGAACTCCTCCCATGTCCGAGTTTTTGCCTCCGCGACCGCTGAAGCCGCACACCGCTTGGCCTGTCGGTACCTGTCCGCTGCCTCAGGAGTCCCATGAGCCAAAAGAACCCGATAGGACTCCTTCTTCAGCTTGACGGCATCCCTCACCGCCGGTGTCCACCAACGGGTTCTAGGATTACCGCCACGACAGGCACCAACTACCTTGCGGCCACAGCTCCAATCAGCCGCCTCGACAATAGAGGTGCGGAACATGGTCCACTCGGACTCAATGTCCAGCACCTCCCTCGTGACATGTTCAAAGTTCTTCCGGAGGTGGGAATTGAAACTCTCTCTGACAGGAGACTCTGCCAGACGTTCCCAGCAAACCCTCACGATGCGTTTGGGCCTGCCAGGTCTGTCCGGCATCCTCCCCCACCATCGCAGCCAACTCACCACCAGGTGGTGATCGGTAGAAAGCTCCGCCCCTCTCTTCACCCGAGTGTCCAAAACATGAGGCCGCAAATCCGATGACACAACTACAAAGTCGATCATAGAACTGCGGCCTAGGGTGTCCTGGTGCCAAGTGCACATATGGACACCCTTATGCTTGAACATGGTGTTCGTTATGGACAATCCGTGACAGGCACAAAAGTCCAATAACAAAACACCACTTGGGTTCAGATCCGGGCGGCCATTCTTCCCAATCACGCCTCTCCAGGTTTCACTGTCGTTGCCAATATGAGCGTTGAAGTCCCCCAGTAGAACGAGGGAATCACCCGGGGGAGCACTCTCAAGTACTCCCTTGAGTGAATCCAAAAAGGGTGGGTACTCTGAGCTGCTGTTTGGCGCGTAAGCGCAAACAACAGTCAGGACCCGTCCCCCCACCCGAAGGCGGAGGGAAGCTACCCTCTCGTCCACCGGGTTGAACTCCAACATGCAGGCTCTGAGCCGGGGGGCAACAAGAATTGCCACCCCAGCCCGTCGCCTCTCACTGCTGGCAACGCCAGAGTGGAAGAGAGTCCAGCCCCTCTCGAGAGAACTGGTTCCAGAGCCCTTGCTGTGCGTCGAGGTGAGTCCGACTATATCCAACCGGAACTTCTCTACCTCGCGCACTAGCTCAGACTCCTTCCCCCCCAGCGAGGTGACGTTCCACGTCCCAAGAGCTAGCTTCTGTAGCCGAGGATCGGACCGCCAAGTGCCCTGCCTTCGGCTACCGCCCAGCTCACATTGCACCCGACCTCTATGGCCCCTGCTATGGGTGGTGAGCCCATTGGAGGGAGGACCCACGTTGCCTCTTCGGGCTGTGCCCGGCCGGGCCCCATGGGGACATGCCCGGCCACCAGGCGCTCGCCATCGTGCCCCAATTCCGGGCCTGGCTCCGGAGGGGGGCCCCGGTGACCCGCGTCCGGGCGAGGGAAATCTGAGTCTCGGTTCTTGCATTTCCATAGAAGTCTTCGAGCTGCTCTTTGTCTGATCCCTCACCTAGGACCTGTTTGTTTTGGGAGACCCTACCAGGGGGCATGGAAGCCCCCGGACAACATAGCTCCTAGGATCATTGGGACATGCAAACTCCTCTACCACGTTAAGGTGGCAGCTCAGAGAGGAGACAAAATCTCAGTAAAACTAAAATAATGCTTTTTTGGTAACAGTAGAAGAGAAAGTCAAACACAAATACAAATAGACGGAATATAAATTGAAAGAGAAAATGAAACCAAATTTCTAGGTATAATGATTGATGATAAATTGAAGTGGAAATATTATGTAAAAAATATACAACATAAAGTAGCAAGAAACACGTCAATAATGAATAAAGCAAAACATGTTCTAGACCAAAAATCACTTCATATTCTCTACTGCTCGCTAGTGTTAGCATATCTGAGTTATTGTGTAGAAATATGGGGAAATAACTCCAAAAGTACACTTCATTCATTAACGGTGTTACCAAAAAGATCAGTTAGAATAATACATAATGTTGGATCTTAGTGGCCTAGTGGTTAGAGTGTCCGCCCTGAGATCGGTAGGTTGTGAGTTCAAACCCCGGCAGAGTCATACCAAAGACTATAAAAATGGGACCCATTACCTCCCTGCTTGGCACTCAGCATCAAGTGTTGGAATTGGGGGTTAAATCACCAAAAATTATTCCCGGGCGCGGCACCGCTGCTACCCACTGCTCCCCTCACCTCCCAGGGGGTGAACAAGGGGATGGGTCAAATGCAGAGGACAAATTTCATCACACCTAGTGTGTGTGTGACAATCATTGGTACTTTACTTTACTTTATATAGAGAACATACAAACCCTTTATTTATTGAATCCAAAATACTGAAATTCCACAACAGTGAATTTGCAAACCACTAAAATTATACACAAAGCAAACTGCTAAAAAAAAATAATATATTTTTATATTGCTCTTTTTATCTTTGGTATGAACATTGTTATGTAAACTTGAAGTTATTGGGGTTTTTTTTTGGTTCTATGTTGTTGCTACTTTTGTATTATAACATTGTATTATTTGATCATGTTGTACTGCATTGTAATCTATTGTTTTGTGATTGTGTGATGTTTTTTGCCTGGACCCCAGGAAGAATAGTCTCCACTGCGGAGTAGACTAATGGGGATCCTTAATAAACTATACTAAACTAAACTACAATCTGCTACCCAAGAATATACAACAATTCTTCTCAACAAAAGAGGGGAAATAATGTAATTTAAAACATTTGTACGCCCGTACAACACTTAAGATCTTCAGTATTTTTTATTTTTTTATTTAGCCCTTATTTAACCAGGTGCTCAGTGGCCTAGTGGTTAGAGTGTCCGCCCTGAGATCGGTAGGTTGTGGGTTCAAACCCCGGCCGAGTCATACCAAAGACTATAAAAATGGGACCCATTACCTCCCTGCTTGGCACTCAGTATCAAGGGTTGGAATTGGGGGTTAAATCACCAAAAAAAGATGATTCCCGGGCGCGGCCACCGCTGCTGCCCACTGCTCCCCTCACCTCCCAGGGGGTGATCAAGGGTGATGGGTTAAATGCAGAGAATAATTTCGCCACACCTAGTGTGTGTGAGACAATCATTGGTACTTTAACTTTAACTTTAACTTTAAAACAACCCATTGAGATCAAGGATCTCTTTTCCAAGGGAGACCTGGCCAAGAGGGCAGCAGCAAGGTTACATTAAAAAAACAGTAAACAACACATAAAACATCACATTTACAACATTAAAACTTGCTCACATGACACATGTGCATAAAGACAAGGTAGACTGCAATCCTTTCACAGAAGCTTTAAACTCATTCAATGTAACAAGGCTTTGAAGTTTAATATTCGATTGTAGGTTATTCCAAGCCTTCGGTGCTGAAAACCTAAATGCTTTCTTGCCCAGTTCAGTTCTTACTTTGGGGACGACAAATTGCAGAACATTCATTGAACGAAGATTGTGACTTCCTTGTTTCTTTGTTAAAAGACAAGACAGATAAGATAGAGTGATACCCAGAATGGTTTTGTAGATGAAAACAGACCAATGATTGAGGCGTCGAGCACATAAAGATTTCCAGTTAACCATTGAGTATAACACACAATGGTGAGTAGGGGGTTGGTGATGAATCTCAGTGCCCTGTGGTACACACTATCCAGCTTGTGGAGACAACATTCATGTACAACACATCTCCATAGTCAATAACAGGTAAAAAGGTTGTTTCCACCAATTTCTGTTTCACAGTAAAAGAAAAGCAAGACTTGTTTCTATAATAAAATCCCTGTAAAAGTTTCAGTATATTTCAGTATATCAGTATGTGGGATTAAATTATGAAATGGATTAAGCAAAGAAATCAAACAATGTACTAATATGATACACTTTAAGAAACTCTTCAAACTTAGTGTTTACAAAGTACAAAGAAGAAGAACCATGATAAACATTCTGAATTTATCTTATCCATCCATTCATTTTCAAGATAATCGTACTCATATCACCATATTAAAGGGGAACATTATCACCAGACCTATGTAAGCGTCAATATATACCTTGATGTTGCAGAAAAAAGACCATATTTTTTTTTTAACCGATTTCCGAACTCTAAATGGGTGAATTTTGGCGAATTAAACGCCCTTCTAATATTCGCTCTCGGAGCGATGACGTCAGGCGTCACATCGGGAAACAATCCACCATTTTCTCAAACACCGAGTCAAATCAGCTCTGTTATTTTCCGTTTTTTCGACTGTTTTCCGTACCTTGGAGACATCATGCCTCGTCGGTGTGTTGTCGGAGGGTGTAACAACACGAACAGGGACGGATTCAAGTTGCACCAGTGGCCCAAAGATGCGAAAGTGGCAAGAAATTGGACGTTTGTTCCGCACACTTTACCGACGAAAGCTATGCTACGACAGAGATGGCAAGAATGTGTGGATATCCTGCGACACTCAAAGCAGATGCATTTCCAACAATAAAGTCAAAGAAATCTGCCGCCAGACCCCCATTGAATCTGCCGGAGTGTGTGAGCTATTCAGGGACAAAGGACCTCGGTAGCACGGCAAGCAATGGCGGCAGTTTGTTCCCGCAGACGAGCGAGCTAAACCCCCTATCGACCCTAGCTTCCCTGGCCTGCTGACATCAACTCCAAAACTGGACAGATCAGCTTTCAGGAAAAGAGCGCGGATGAGGGTATGTCTACAGAATATATTAATTGATGACAATTGGGCTGTCTGCACTCTCAAAGTGCATGTTGTTGCCAAATGTATTTCATATGCTGTAAACCTAGTTCATAGTTGTTAGTTTCCTTTAATGCCAAACAAACACATACCAATCGTTGGTTAGAAGGCGATCGCCGAATTCGTCCTCGCTTTCTCCCGTGTCGCTGGCTGTCGTGTCGTTTTCGTCGATTTCGCTTGCATACTGTTCAAACCGATATGGCTCAATAGCTTCAGTTTCTTCTTCAATTTCGTTTTCGCTACCTGCCTCCACACTACAACCATCCGTTTCAATGCATGCGTAATCTGTTGAATCGCTTAAGCTGCTGAAATCCGAGTCTGAATCCGAGCTAATGTCGCTATAGCTTGCTGTTCTTTCCGCCATGTTTGTTTGTGTTGGCTTCACTATGTGACGTCACAGGAAAATGAATGGGTGTATATAACGATGGTTAAAATCAGGCACTTTGAAGCTTTTTTTAGAGGTATTGCGTGATGGGCAAAATTTTGAAAAAAACTTCGAAAAATAAAATAAGCCACTGGGAACTGATTTTTAATGGTTTTAACCCTTCTGAAATTGTGATAATGTTCCCCTTTAAAGTGTTTACAAAGTACAAAGAAGAAGAACCATGATAAACATTCTGAATTTATCTTATCCATCCATTCATTTTCAAGATAATCTTTCTCATCTCACCATATAAAATATAACTAACTTACTTCACCAATTATTCTGTATTTATTTATTTATTTTCATTGTTATTCCTTATGGAGTATATTGTGAATAAATTGAAAATGGGAAGTGAACAAAGTTTTAGCAACTACTATGTAAAGAAAAAGGGGTAGGATTAAATAAGCTCTGTTTCTTCCTACTCCTTTTCCAACATGTTGAATAGAGGAACTGGAAATTGTGATGTGTCATGTTGTATGCATGCATGTTCGAAATAAACTCAAAGTCAAAGACATTTTAGTGTTCTCTTACGTTGTGTTGTGCCTCCTTCATCTCTGTAGAAGGATTGTGTGTGTGTGTGTGTGTGTGTGTGTGTGTGTGTGTGTGTGTGTGTGTGTGTGTGTGTGTGTGTGTGTGTGTGTGTGTGTGTGTGTGTGTGTGTGTGTGTGTGTGTGTGTGTGTGTGTGTGTGTGTGTGTGTGTCTGTGAAGGATCAAGGATGACGTCAGTGATGATCGTTGAACAAAGACGAATTTATTGATCAAACGAGTATCACATCAGGTCCTGCAGGATACCGGTGAAGCATCTAGCCATATGATATCTTTCCTCGGGGCAGCCAGACAACCCGTTCTTATTGACCACAGGTGTCAAACGTATGGCCCGCGGGCCGAATCAGGCTCGCAAACAGGTTTTATCCGGCCGGCGGGGTGAGTTTGCTGAATATAAAAAAATTAGCTGAAATGTTTGAATGAAAGAAACTGCTGTTTTAAATGCCTCCACTGGATTTCACAATAGCAATTCTTAGTAACCCCTGCGGCGAGACCCTCAGAAGGGGTTAGAGGCAACACTTCCGTGTTTAGACACTACGTACTTACGCTGTTTGTTAGTGATAGTATACAAAATGTGGATTGTTGCGTTCATGCCATGATTGTCAAAAATGTTGATTGTGTAACCTGTGACATTTCTACCCAAATAAAATGCTTTCGATAATCTGTATACTTCGTATTGTATTTATGACTGGGGACACATTTTCCGGGCACACATAAATATACTAAAATAACATGTTCCCCCTTCTAACTTCATTTTCGATTCATTAAATTAGTCCAAATTGACACGTTTTGTGGTAGATGAGGCTACAAATGTACAGACTAAACTAGGGATGTCCGATAATATCGGACTGCCGATATTATCGGCCGATAAATGCTTTAAAATGTAATATCGGAAATTATCGGTATCGGTTTCAAAAAGTAAAATTTATGACTTTTTAAAAACGCAGCTGTTTACACGGACGTAGGGAGAAGTACAGTGCGCCAAAAAACCTTAAAGACACTACCTTTGCGTGCCGGCCCAGTCACATAATATCTACGGCTTTATGCAACAGCCATACAGGTCACACTGAGGGTGGCCGTATAAACAACTTTAACACTGTTACAAATATGCGCCACACTATGAACCCACACCAAACAAGAATGACAAACACATTTTGGGAGAACATCCGCACCGTAACACAACATAAACACAACAGAACAAATACCCAGAACCCCTTGCAGCACTAACTCTTCCGGGACGCTACAATATACACCCCCTCCCCCACATCTTCCGAATTCGGAGGTCTCAAGGTTGGCAAGTATGCTCTAGAATACTCCGGACTGAAGCTGTGTGCCTTCATTGTTTTTGTAGCTGTTGTTTTGAGGCATGTTTATAAAAAAATAATGCACTTTGTGAAAGTCAAAGTATAGTATTTCCTATCGTTGTAATGGGTATCAGGATTATCTCAGAGAGAGCATGTACCAAATTCCAAGCTGCTGTTTTGAAGCATTTTAAAACAAATAATGCACTTTGTCACTTTAATAATAAATATGGCAGTGCCATGTTGGCATTTTATTCCATAACTGGAATTTAAGTTGTTCTCTTATTTTGGAAAATCTTGTTTTTGATTGATTGATTGATTGATTGAAACTTGTATTAGTAGATTGCACAGTACAGTACATATTCCGTACAATTGACCACTAAATGGTAACACCCCAATAAGTTTTTCAACTTGTTTAAGTCGGGGTCCACGTTGATCAATTCATGGTAAAGTTACAAAATTAGGCATAATAATGTGTTAATTCCACGACTGTATGTATCGGTATCGGTTGATATCGGAATCGGTAATTAAGAGTTGGACAATATCGGAATATCGGATATCGGCAAAAAAGCCGTTATCGGACATCTCTAGACTAAACCACATGTTAGTACATCAGTTATGGAAAATTAATACATTAATATCTTGTAATTAGATTTTGATATTGTTAGTCATTTAATCTTCTCACAGATAAAACATGCGATGGAAGCATTTTTCCACTCTGCCAGACTCAATTCCACCTACTTGACTGATGAACATTGTCACATTCTTTTATTGAGAAAGTATAAATAACAAAGATGGAATACTATTAACCACAAAATGTAAGTGTAAAAAAATCTAGTATGATTTGTACATTTTCAGAATGTGCTTGTTCTATTTGTAAACAAAGAAATAACATCTGAAGTTGTCATTATTTTTAAGTCATGTGAGGATTTTACCAATCCGGTCCTCTCAGTATTGTCATGATCTGTGGTCTGGATTATGTTTTTGTTATTTTTTGTTATTTTTTGGACTCTTTTTTTAGTTCCTGTTTGCGCTCCCTTGTTTGTTTTAGTTTCCATGATTGTTTCATGCTCTTTTCATGCTTGTGTCATGCGATTACTTTGTTCATGCTGCTCGTTCCATGTCTTTTTCCATAGTTCATGCTATTTGTTTAAAGCCGCAGTTTGGTGAGTTTTTCATGTCTTTAGTTTCATGTTTCATGTCCTAAGTTTTTTGCCTTAGCTTTCGCGTGCGTTTGGCACGCTCGCCTTCGGGTTGTCTTCTGTTTTTTTGTACCCTTTTGAGTTTTGGTATTTAAATATGTTCCTACCAGTGACGTGCAGTCTCACCTGCCATCATGGAAAGAAAGAAAATGTAAAAATATTTTTTTTTTTTTTTATTGTTATGTATCCAGTGATTACACTATAAAGTTATTTTCCATTAAACTTCACCAGTTTTAGATTATTTTTATTCAAAATCGCTGAATTTTCACATTTGCCGTTCAAATATTGAGAAGAGACGGTGCGGTGAACAGCACGTCACTCGGTGCCTCAACATGGATTCCGGACTCTGCTAACTGCTGGCCTGCTATGCAGTGAGACTGTATTGCTATATGAACTATATTATACATTTCCATAGTTTAGTTAGCTGAGGTGTATAATGTACAGTGTATTTTGTCAACAACTGTATGTGTGTAACGTATTTCTTGTGCTGAGCGATCATAAAACGGCTGCAAAAGACGCACTGGCTGAGGCTCCAGTAGCCCCGCCTCCTGCACCCCCGCCGTAGAATTGTTATATCAACTAAAGCCCACACTTAAACTTTCCACGTGCAAGATTGAATCTATTTAAAAAAATTATTTCATAAGAAGCCAAAAGGTGCAAAAACAATAATGTTCGTGTTGGAGGAGTTGTGAATGACTGCAGGGCCACAACATTAGGTACACCTGCAAACTGCAGGTGTATCTAATTCACAACTCCTCCAACACGAACATTATTGTTTTTGCACTTTTTGGCTTCTTATTAAATAACTTTTGTAACCTATTTTCATGGGCTTTCCTCTTTGTGATGTTAAGTTCCTGTTTTGCGCTGTTATACAGTATATGCCTTGAGCTCTTATTTTGAAGGCGCTAAGAGCGGAAGTGATGTCACGTTGCGGAGGTTTTTGAAAGAAGGTAAATAAAGTGGTCCTCGTGTAAACTGGAGCCTCCGTGTTTGTTATTTTTGTAGTTTCATACAGTATAGGCGACATTTATAAACCCTCGGTTACACTTTTTTAAATAGATTCAATCTTGCACGTGGAAAGTTTAAGTGAGGGCTTTAGTTGCGGCGCATGGACTTAATTTCTAAGTAAAGGTAAGACCATAATAACGTTTTTTTATTAAATGTGCTTTTTTGTGTGCTACAGTTTGTATGTGTAAAGTTAAAGTTAAGTTAAAGTACCAATGATTGTCACACACACACTAGGTGTAATGAAATTTGTCGTCTGCATTTGACCCATCCCCTTGTTCACCCCCTCGGAGGTGAGGGGAGCAGTGGGCAGCAGCGGCGCCGCGCCTGGGAATCATTTTTGGTGATTTAACCCCCAATTCCAACCCTTGATGCTGAGTGCCAAGCAGGGAAGAATGCTGGTATGAGCTTTTAAACATAACCCGTTAACTGCTGCCAATCAAATAGTGAATAAGATACTCTTTAGGGTTCATATGTTTGTAAATCTGACTGTGATGAAGTCAGTGCCTCACCAGCCATCAACCTCACCGCACGTCACTGGTTCCTACCTACTACCATGGTCCGGAAAAGTCCGTTTGCATTTCGGGAGAACAATCCTCGCAGTAAGTTGCGAAAACCCCCACGTCGTGACAAGTATGGCCCCTGAACTAAAACGAGTTAGACAGCTGTTGTCTAAAGTGTTCTCTTGCATTGTGTTGCGTCTCTGGCCTGCTTCCTTCATCTCTATTGAAGGATGGCGTGGGTGTGTGTGAAGGATCAAGGATGAGGTCGGTGAACAAAGACTAATTTATTGATTAAGCGAGTATCGCATCAGGTCCTGCCGCATACTTGTGAAGGATCTGGCCAAATGATATCTCTTCTCGGGTCAACCAGACAACCAGTTCTTATTGACGGATGAGTCATCTCAGTTCGTTAGGTTCGTGGTACAGAAGTTGAGTCCATCATCAAATTTTAGTTTTTGGTCCGGCCCTCACTGACTTGGGACCATTGCAAAATTATGTGCGTCCCAAAGTCACCAGCATTGGCGTCACTATAGACAACGATTTTAAACTTGACAAACAAGTCAATGGCGTTTTTAAAATCGTGTTTTTATCATCTTCGTCTTTTAGCCAAGGTAAAACCGTTTTTATCTTTGAACCTTTTTGAACAAGTCGTGTATGCTTTTATTTCAAGTCGCCTGGACTACAACAATGCAATTTACGCTGACATTAGCTAAAAAGCTCTCCCCCGGTTGCAGTTAGTCCAGAACGCGGCAGCACGACTTTTAACAGGGGCCAGGAAACGCCAGCATATAGCCCCAATTCTTGAGAGTTTGCACTGGCTCCCTGTTCATCTTAGAATTGTTTTTAAAGCTTTACATGGACTGGCACCTCATTATATCTCGGACCTCATCCAAATGTACAATCCTGCGCGACCTCTGAGGCCCGAGAGCCAGCTCCAGCTCGTGGTGCCCAAGACCAGACTTAAAACCAGGGCTTCTCTGTGGTCGGCCCTAAGCTCTGGAACACTCTGCCCCTCCATGTTCGAACTGTTCCCACAGTGGAGTGTTTTAAGTCTCGTCTTACGACCCACTATTATTCTCTGGCTTTTAACACTACGTGAGTTGTGTGGTCCTCTGTTGTTGTCCTGTGTTTTTTAAATTTTGATTTCTATTTACTGTTTTATTTGTTTTTACCCTTTAAAATAGTTTTTAATCATATTTTTTTTATATTAGTTTTATATGTATTTATTTTTTGTTTTTATTCAGTCATTGGTGGAGCTAAGGATAATGTTTGAATATTGTTTTTAATAAGTGAAGTGAATTATATTTATATAGCGCTTTTCTCTAGTGACTCTGTGTTTTTAAAATTTTGATTTCTATTTACAGTTTTAATTGGTTTTACCCTTTAAAATAGTTTTTAATCATATTTTTTTTTATATTAGTTTTATATGTATTTATTTTTTGTTTTTATTCAGTCATTGGTGGAGCTAAGGATAATGTTTGAATATTGTTTTTAATAAGTGAAGTGATGTGAATTATATTTATATAGCGCTTTTCTCTAGTGACTCAAAGCGCTTTACATAGTGAAACCCAATATCTAAGTTACCGGTACATTTAAACCAGTGTGGGTTGCACTGGCAGCAGGTGGGTAAAGTGTCTTGCCCAAGGACACAACAGCAGTGACTAGGATGGCGGAAGCGGGAATCGAACCTTCAACCCTCAAGTTGCTGGCACGGCTGCTCTACCAACCGAGCTATGCAGCACTTTGGAAACATTTTGTTGTTTAAATGTGCTATATAAATAAATTGGATTGGATTGGATCATGTCAATGTACGGCATTTAAGAACCAAGGATTCCGTTTAGGCCATAACAAACCGTTGGCGATCTCTGAACATGGTACCAAGCACTTACAAGGAACTGGCATACTTTAGACAGATTTAAGTGTCCTCTATTGTGCATGTTAGTCTTAATGGCCATACACTGATGGAACACTGGTTACTAGAACTGTCTGTTTTTCTTACTCCCAAGAATGTATATACCCTTATACAACCTGGGAAAAACATGTTATTTCATAGTGCAACGGATACTACATTTGCGCTTGAAATTTCCTTCCCTGGGCTAAAATGAGAACAACATTAAAATCACTATACCGTAGATTCCCATGCGACATGTACGCGCCCTTGTACTGCAGCGTTCACGGAATCGTGTCAATGGAAGTGGGACAAAGAAGCCTCCCATTGACTCTATTGACCCTGTTAGCTTGAAGTGTTTTTGGCTGAGTGAACAGTGTTCCAAGGTTATGGCCAGAGACGTAGTGGACTGTAATGGCAGCCTGTAATGACCGTTTTCCTTTGGGACGGACGGTGACTTTGCAGATGGCAGGTGTTTTTTAGGCCCCCGGGCAAGACAGGGAGGATTATAGACCCTTCTGTCAAATCTGAGGAATGGATTTAGATTGATGCACCGCACAAGTTTCTTTTATGGAAGTCTATTATCTATCTTTCATTCATGTGTCAAGTCCTAATCCCTTCTGGTTTGTTTCACTCATACCTACATGCAAGTTGTCCATCTACTTCTCTGTCATGTTGGACTCTTACTCTTTTATTCTCGCTGACTTTTTAATAAAAGCAATGTTTCATAAATGTCCCCATGAACGAGTTGTTACTTATTTATGTACAAAGTTATCAAGGAAAAACATTTTTAGTATTTCCACTGGTCAAAAGATATGGAATATTCCACCGAATCAGTGCCAACGCAATGAGCTTTTAAGACGTGAAGTTTTTCGAAACTCGAACCGCATTGTCATTGTTCAAATGGCCGCGACCAGCTGAAGTAATGAGATGATCTCCTTTTGAAGTCACATGACAGACCCTCCTGCGTTGATTCTCCGGAAGAATGAGTACTTCCTGTCTGTTCAGTGGCTGTCCGAACTATGGTATTACGGAATTCCTGGAATTTCGGGAAAACTGGGAATTTTTCCATTTCAAAAAACAACTTAGTTTTTTTGTCCTGATTAAGAGGAATGTTTTGACAGGGGAACGGTTGAAATGCGTGGAAAAATGTGGAAGAAGTAGTCGACAGAAAAAGGGTGGGCATAGGGCTTTGGAAAACCAGGAATTCTGGAAAATCTGGGAAAGTCCGCGATTCCCGAATAGGCTGAACAGTTTGAAGTTGGAATGGTTTGAATCGGATGAAAAATGTGGCAGGTAGAGCGGGACAAAATCTGAAGAAGAAGAAGTTTAACACATGGATGAATTCTGGTGTAGAAAAGCATATGTGTGAATGCTTTGGAGCATTCACCCAATTAATTGGTACAACACAGGGATTCCCAACCACTGCGCTGCGGGAAATTATCAAATTATTATGAATTGGTCCAGAAATGATTAAATATTTGCTATTCACTCCTTCTGGGAGAGGATACCAGGAGGCTACAGATCATTTCTACAGAGGTACCAGTCTGGATGAAGTGCTTGCTGGCTGACCTGAGTTATAACCCAGGGTGGTTGCACAGCTCTGGACTTCTCTGTTGCTTCGCCCGCAAGAACACCAGCCTATCTGTTGGCTTCCGCATTGACTGGACTCCCACATTATCTATTTATCTAACAATTCAGTAATTATACCCACTTGACATCCATTTCAGCCGATAACCCTGGAAGTGGGGTCCCTACAACTGTGGTCCCTTCTCAAGGTTTCTTCTTTGCCCCCAGCTGGGGTCTTTTGAGTTTTTCTTTACCCAGATGTGGTTCAGATTTAGGGATGTCGTGAGTTTGTGAAGCCCTTTGAGACACTTCTGAATACGGGCTATGTATATATGTATGTATCAGTGACGTGCGGTGAGGTTGATGGCTGGTGAGGCACTGACTTCATCACAGTCAGATTTACAAACATATGAACCCTAAAGAGTATCCTATTCACCATTTGATTGGCAGCAGTTAACGGGTTATGTTTAAAAGCTCATACCAGCATTCTTCCCTGCTTGGCACTCAGCATTAAGGGTTGGAATTGGGGGTTAAATCACCAAAAATGATTCCCAGGCGCGGCGCCGCTGCTGCCCACTGCTCCCCTCACCTCCCAGGGGGTGATCAAGGGGATGGGTCAAATGCAGAGGACAAATTTCATTACACCTAGTGTGTGTGTGACAATCATTGGTACTTTAACTTAACTTTAACTTTACACATACAAACTGTAGCACACAAAAAAGCACATTTTAATAAAAAAAAACGTTATTATGGTCTTACCTTTACTTAGAAATTAAGTCCATGCACCGCAACTAAAGCCCTCACTTAAACTTTCCACGTGCAAGATTGAATCTATTTAAAAAAGTGTAACCGGGGGTTTATAAATGTCGCCTATACTGTATGAAACTACAAAATAACAAACACGGAGTCTCCAGTTTACACGAGGACCACTTTATTTACCTTCTTTCAAAAACCTCCGCAACGTGACATCACTTCCGCTCTTAGCGCCTTCAAAATAAGAGCTCAAGGCATATACTGTATAACAGCGCATAACAGGAACTTAACATCACAAAGAGGAAAGCCCATGAAAATAGGTTACAAAAGTTATTTAATAAGAAGCCAAAAAGTGCAAAAACAATAATGTTCGTGTTGGAGGAGTTGTGAATTAGGTACACCTGCAGTCTGCAGGTGTATCTGCACAGCAGGCCAGCAGTTAGCCGAGTCATTGCGCAATCCATGTTGCGGCACTGAGTGACGTGCCTAAACTGGCTGCTGTTCACCGCACCGTCTCTTCTCAGTATTTGAACGGCAAATGTGAAAATTCAGCGATTTTGAATAAAAATAATCTAAAACTGGTGAAGTTAAATGGAAAATAACTTTATAGTATAATCACTGGATACATATAACAATTTTTTTTTTTTTTTCTTTTTACATTTTTTTTCTTTCCATGATGGCAGGTGAGGTCCCGCCTCACCTGCCTCTAGTGACTGCACGTCACTGGTATGTATGTATATATAGATAGATAGATGTATTATTATTCATCTTTGCACTGGCGTATGTATTGACCTGATCACTGACTGCATAACCTTTTCAGATGACCATTCACGGCTAGAGCTAATCAGTGTTTTTACATGATTTTTTTTGTGTTAATCATATTGTGAAGTTTGCCCCCCAGTGGGTTCTTCTGACTACCAATCACCGACATGAGAACCCGGTTCAGGATTACAATACAGTTTATTTTGTGTTGATGCCCTCAGGTTGCTTTCCAGCAGTTGTCTGTTGGTCACTCTTCTTCTGTCTGTCCGTGCTCTCACTCCAGCTTCCACACCGTCTCTCCCCCCGGTTGCTGCTTATACAGAGCAACAGGTGATTAGATAAGAAGGCCCAGGTGGGCCATCTACGCACTTGTCGCTGACTTTGAGGCCGGTCCTGGCACACCCCGCTTCGCTGCAGGCCCGCAGGCCACGCCCCCCTCCACACATATTATCTCTAATATAAATAATATATCTTTGTTTATCTATGCCAGTGACGGACAGATATAGTGACAGGTAAACACACTTAAATGCTATTCCACCATATGGTAGAAGGCACATACTACTTCTGTGTTATCACCTGTTGCTCTGAATACAACAGAATAAATAAGTCAGGATGTGTCAGGATTCCTCCCGCGTGAAAAAGGTGCCTTTCCTCAGTAAAAACCCTGGTCGAACAAAACATAACAAAGCAAAAACTGTCAGTCAAACAGCGAAAGGAGAATTACACTGTTTAGTTGTATCTGGATAATAATAATAATAATTGTATTGACTTCCTTCCATCCATCCATTTTCTACCGCTTGTCCCTTTTTTGGGGTCTTGATCAAGTGAAATCACTGAGCTTGGAGAAGGTAGTAAAGCTAAGTTGTCTTTGACATTGTCCGATAGGTATTATAGAATACTGCAGTTTTTCTCTACCACAAGCTACCCCTCGAAGGCCGGCAAAAAATATCTGGTTTTTTTAGCTGTGGTTTCTCTTGGGCTGCAGCTGTAATACACTTTTCCACCACTTGTGGCAGTAATGACAAAATCAAACAGAAGAAGTCTGGAGCTAATGTCATAGAAAAGTTTCTTAAGCACAAAAATTGAGGCGAAGCTGTATTTTTATTTACACTTTAATTAGAATGACAATTTGTTTAAAAAACATCCATCCATCCATCCATCCATTTTCTACCGCTTATTCCCTTTGGGGTCGCGGGGGGCGCTGGAGCCTATGTATATTAAATTTAGTTAGAATGTCGATCCATCCAATTTTTTACCGCTTGTCCCTCTCGGGGTCGCGGGGGGTGCTGGAGCCTTAGTTAGAATTGATTTATTTTTATTATATTTTTATGTAATTAATTAACTTATGAATCCTTCCATTATCTACCATGTCTTTATTTGTATTTATGTTAGCACTGTAATTATTCAATAGGATTAAAATTAAGAGTAATCTTCCAAGAGGGCCACTAAAAATATCTGTTTTTAGCTGTGGTCGGTATAGATTAAGTTGTAATGCACTTTTCCACCACTTGTGAAGTATATGCAATATCAAACAAAGGTCATAGGAAAAAAAAATTTGCGCAAAAAATATGATTGAAGTGTTAAAGCTGCATTACTATTTAGACTTTGATTTTATTGGGCGTTTATTTAAAAACATATATTTATATATCATCATTATTACCTTTAGTTAAAATGTGATAATTTTTTTATATTTTATTGGTATTTATTTAATTAACTTATGTTTGTATTCATTTTAGCACTGTAATTATTAAATACGATTAAAATTAAGAGTAATCTTCCAAGATGTCCACTAAAAAAACAACTGTTTTAGCTGTGGTTTGTATGGGCTCAGTTGTAATACACTTTTTCACCACTTGTGGCAGTAATGTCAATATCAAACAAACAAGAAGTTTAGAGGGAAAATCAAAGAAAAGTTTCTTAAGCGGAAAAATTATGATTAAAGTGGTAAAGTTTAATTTTATTCAGACTTTAATTGTATTGGAAATATATTTAAAAACCTGTACATACATTTTTATTATTAAATTCAGTTAGAATGTAATTATTTTTTATTACATTTTATTTTTAATTACTTGACTGATATTTTTTATTTTTTTATTTTAGCACTGTAATTATTGAATATGATTAAAATTAAGTGTAATCTTCCTAGAGGTCCACTAAAAAAACAACTGTTTTAGCTGTGGTTTGTATGAGCTCAGTTGTAATACACTTTTTCACCACTTGTGGCAGTAATGTCAATATCAAACAAACAAGAAGTTTAGAGGGAAAATCAAAGAAAAGTTTCTTAAGCGGAAAAATTATGATTAAACTGGTAAAGTTTCATTTTATTCAGACTTTAATTGTATTGGAAATATATTTAAAAACCTATACATACAGTTTTATTATTAAATTTAGTTAGAATGTAATTATTTTTATTACATTTTATTTTTAATTAATTGACCAATATTTATTTTTTATTTATTTTAGCACTGTAATTATTGAATACGATTAAAATTAAGTGTAATCTTCCTAGAGGTCCACTAAAAAAACAACTGTTTTAGCTGTGGTTTGTATGGGCTCAGTTGTAATACACTTTTTCACCACTTGTGGCAGTAATGTCAATATCAAACAAACAAGAAGTTTAGCGCTAAAGTCAAAGAAAGTTTCGGCGCAAAAATTATGATTAAAGTGGTAAAGCTGTATTTTATTCAGACTTTAATTGTATTGACAATTTATTTAAAAACTTATATATAAATGTTTTTTATTAAATTCAGTTAGAATGTAATTATTTTTATTACATTTTATTTTTATTTGATTAATTAACCCATCTTTATTTTTTGTTTATTTTAGCACTGTAATTATTGAATAAGATTAAAATTAAGAGTAATCTTCCGAGAGGGCCGCCAAAAAAAACACCTGTTTTTAGCTGTTGTTCATATGGGCTCAGTTGTAATACACTTTTCCACCACTTCTGGCAATAATCCATCCATCCATTTTCTACCGCTTATTCCCTTTGGGGTCGCGGGGGGCGCTGGAGCCTATCTCAGCTACAATCGCAATAATGACAATATCAAACAAACCGAAGAACTCTGGAGCTAAAGTCATAGAAGTTTCTTAAGCGTAAAAATTGACTGAAGAGGCAAAAGCTGTATTTTTTGCACTTTAATTTAATGAACAGTTTATTTCAAAAACATATTAAAATATTTTTCATTTAGAATTTATTTATTTTTTATTATATTTTATGTGGATTTAATTAATTAATTTGTATTTATCTTTATTTATTTCAGCACTGTAGTTATGGATTAAAATTAGGAGTAAGATTATTAATTTAGTGTTAATATTTGAGTGAGACCTGGGCTGCTCTGTAGTGGAAAAATTGGGCACCGTATTTGAAAAGGTTAAAAACCCCTGTATTACTCAACATACTACATATGTTTCAATCTGATTATGTTTACAATAAAAAAGGGTATTCTGTATTACAACATTTTTCTTACTATGCATTTTTTAATTGAATCCATCTAATTATTCCCCATTTTTTTTATTGCATTGTGCAAACATGTCTTCCTCAGTCAACCTTGCAAAGGAGGTAGAGGCTGAGTGCTTTCATTAATTAAAAGATGGAGTGATGCAATGCGATTTTGCGGATCATGTATTCAAATATTACAGCTGGAGTCTTAATGACGACTCGGCGTTAACGAGACTTTCCAGCGACCTGACCGAACGCAAGGTTGCGTTTGTTGTCACCATCATTGCGGTTAATTCTGTTGTCAGACTGTCGCTATTAACGCTGACCTTGGCGTATTTAAGCACGATGAAGACAAATCCAGTTTCTACTCAAAGTTAATAAACACTGAACACTTCGATTAAATCAGAGCTGCGGTATGTGTATGTATGTATGTATGTATATGTATATATGTATATATATATATATATGTATATGTGTATATATATATATGTGTGTGTGTGTGTGTGTGTGTGTGTGTGTGTGTGTGTGTGTGTGTGTGTGTGTGTGTGTGTGTGTGTGTGTGTGTGTGTGTGTGTGTGTGTGTGTGTGTGTGTGTGTGTGTGTGTGTACACACACACACACACACACACACACACACAAGGTTTCTCACAGTCATTCACATCGACGTCCCACTGGGGTGAGTTTTTCCTTGCCCTCATGTGGGCTCTGTACCGAGGATGTCGTTGTGGCTTGTGCAGCCCTTTGAGACACTTGTGATTTAGGGCTATACAAATAAACATTGATTGATATATACATGTATGTGTGTATATGTATGTATGTATATGTGTGTGTGTATATATATATATATATATATATATATATATGTGTATGTATGTGTGTATATAAATATATGTATATGTGTGTGTATATATATATATATATATGTGTGTGTGTATATATGTATGTGTGTGTGTGTGTGTATGTATGTGTTTATGTATGTGTGTGTGTATATATATATATGTACATATGTGTGTGTATATATATGTACATATGTGAGTATATACAGGTAAAAGCCAGTAAATTAGAATATTTTGAAAAACTTGATTTATTTCAGTAATTGCATTCAAAAGGTGTAACTTGTACATTATATTTATTCATTGCACACAGACTGATGCATTCAAATGTTTATTTCATTTAATTTTGATGATTTGAAGTGGCAACAAATGAAAATCCAAAATTCCGTGTGTCACAAAATTAGAATATTACTTAAGGCTAATACAAAAAAGGGATTTTTAGAAATGTTGGCCAACTGAAAAGTATGAAAATGAAAAATATGAGCATGTGCAATACTCAATACTTGGTTGGAGCTCCTTTAGCCTCAATTACTGCGTTAATGCGGCGTGGCATGGAGTCGATGAGTTTCTGGCACTGCTCAGGTGTTATGAGAGCCCAGGTTGCTCTGATAGTGGCCTTCAACTCTTCTGCGTTTTTGGGTCTGGCATTCTGCATCTTCCTTTTCACAATACCCCACAGATTTTCTATGGGACTAAGGTCAGGGGAGTTGGCGGGCCAATTTAGAACAGAAATACCATGGTCCGTAAACCAGGCACGGGTAGATTTTGCTGCTGTGTGCAGGCGCCAAGTCCTGTTGGAACTTGAAATCTCCATCTCCATAGAGCAGGTCAGCAGCAGGAAGCATGAAGTGCTCTAAAACTTGCTGGTAGACGGCTGCGTTGACCCTGGATCTCAGGAAACAGAGTGGACCGACACCAGCAGATGACATGGCACCCCAAACCATCACCCAACCATGCAAATTTTGCATTTCCTTTGGAAATCGAGGTCCCAGAATCTGGAGGAAGACAGGAGAGGCACAGGATCCACGTTGCCTGAAGTCTAGTGTAAAGTTTCCACCATCAGTGATGGTTTGGGGTGCCATGTCATCTGCTGGTGTCGGTCCACTCTGTTTCCTGAGATCCAGGGTCAACGCAGCCGTCTACCAGCAAGTTTTAGAGCACTTCATGCTTCCTGCTGCTGACCTGCTCTATGGAGATGGAGATTTCAAGTTCCAACAGGACTTGGCGCCTGCACACAGCGCAAAATCTACCCGTGCCTGGTTTACGGACCATGGTATTTCTGTTCTAAATTGGCCCGCCAACTCCCCTGACCTTAGCCCCATAGAAAATCTGTGGGGTATTGTGAAAAGGAAGATGCGGAATGCCAGACCCAAAAACGCAGAAGAGTTGAAGGCCACTATCAGAGCAACCTGGGCTCTCATAACACCTGAGCAGTGCCAGAAACTCATCGACTCCATGCCACGCCGCATTAACGCAGTAATTGAGGCAAAGGGAGCTCCAACCAAGTATTGAGTATTGTACATGCTCATATTTTTCATTTTCATACTTTTCAGTTGGCCAACATTTCTAAAAATCCCTTTTTTGTATTAGCCTTAAGTAATATTCTAATTTTGTGACACACGGAATTTTGGATTTTCATTTGTTGCCACTTCAAATCATCAAAATTAAATGAAATTAACATTTGAATGCATCAGTCTGTGTGCAATGAATAAATATAATGTACAAGTTACACCTTTTGAATGCAATTACTGAAATAAATCAAGTTTTTCAAAATATTCTAATTTACTGGCTTTTACCTGTGTGTGTGTGTGTATATATACATGTGTATTTGTATATATGTGTATATATGTATGTCATATGTGTGTATATATATATACATGTGTATTTGTATATATGTATGTCTATATGTATGTGTGTGTATATATGTGTGTATATATATATATATGTATATTTGTGTATATATATGTATGTGTCTTTGTGTATATATGTATGTATATATATATATATATATATGTATATATATATGTATATATAAATATATATGTATTTATATGTATGTAAGTGTGTGTGTGTGTGTGTGTGTGTGTGTGTGTATGTATATATATATATATATATATATGTATGTGTGTGTGTGTGTATGTATGTGTTTATGTATGTGTGTGTGTATATATATGTACATATGTGTGTGTGTGTATATATATATATATATATATATATATATATATATATATACATATATATATATATACATATTTATATATACATATATACATACATATATACACACATATATATATATACACAAATATCAATCAATCAATCTTTATTTATATAGCCCTAAATCACAAGTGTCTCAAAGGGCTGCACAAGCCACAACGACATCCTCGGTACAAAGCCCACATACGGGCAAGGAAAAACTCACCCCAGTGGGACGTCGATGTGAATGACTATGAGAAACCTTGGAGAGGACCGCATATGTGGGTAACCCCCCCCCTCTAGGGGAGACCGAAAGCAATGGATGTCGAGTGGGTCTGACATAATATTGTGAGAGTCCAGTCCATAGTGGATCCAACATAATAGTAAGAGTCCAGTCCATAGTGGGGCCAGCAGGACACCATCCCGAGCGGAGACGGGTCAGCAGCGTAGAGATGTTCCCAGCCGATGCACAGGCGAGCGGTCCACCCCGGGTCCCGACTCTGGACAGCCAGCACTTCATCCATGGCCACCGGACCTGTGCCCCCCCCCCCCCCCTCAAGGAAAAGGGGAGCAGAGGAGAAAAGAAAAGAAACGGCAGATCAACTGGTCTAACAGGGGGGCTATTTAAAGGCTAGAGTATACAAATGAGTTTTAAGATGGGACTTAAATGCTTCTACTGAGGTAGCATCTCTAATTGTTACCGGGAGGGCATTCCATAGTACTGGAGCCCGAATAGAAAACGCTCTATAGCCCGCAGACTTTTTTTGGGCTCTGGGAATCACTAATAAGCCGGAGTTCTTTGAACGCAGATTTCTTGCCGGGACATATGGTACAATGCAATAGACAAGATAGGACGGAGCTAGACCGTGTAGTATTTTATACGTAAGTAGTAAAACCTTAAAGTCACTTCTTAAGTGCACAGGAAGCCAGTGCAGGTGAGCCAGTATAGGCGTAATATGATCAAACTTTCTTGTTCTTGTCAAAAGTCTAGCAGCCGCATTTTGTACCAACTGTAATTTTTTAATGCTAGACATAGGGAGACCCGAAAATAATACGTTACAGTAGTCGAGACGAGACGTAACGAACGCATGAATAATGATCTCAGCGTCGCTAGTGGATAAAATAGAACGGATTTTAGCGATATTACGGAGATGAAAGAAGGCCGTTTTAGTAACACTCTTAATGTGTGATTCAAACGAGAGAGTTGGGTCGAAGATAATACCCAGATTCTTTACTGATTCGCCTTGTGTAATTGTTTGGTTGTCAAATGTTAAGGTGGTATTATTAAATTATTATATATTTAATTATTAAAATATACATATATATATGCACACACATATATACACATACATATAGACACATATATATATATATATATATATATATATATATACATATATATACATATACATATATATATATATATACATATATATGTATATATATATATGTACATGTGTATATATATATATATATATATATATATGTACATGTGTATATATATATATATATATATATATGTATATGTATTTGTATATATATGTATGTGTCTATATGTATGTGTGTATATATGTGTGTGCATATATATATGTATATTTGTGTATATATATATATATATATGTGTGTATATATGTATGTATATATGTATGTATATATAAATATGTATGTGTATATATATATATATATATATATATATATATATATATTACACATACATATTTATATATACATATATATACATACATGTATACATACATATATACACACATATATATATATATATACACAAATATACATATATATATGCACACACATATATACACACATACATATAGACACATACATATATATACAACTACATATACATATATATATATATACAGGTAAAAGCCAGTAAATTAGAATATTTTGAAAAACTTGATTTATTTCAGTAATTGCATTCAAAAGGTGTAACTTGTACATTATATTTATTCATTGCACACAGACTGATGCATTCAAATGTTTATTTCATTTAATTTTGATGATTTGAAGTGGCAACAAATGAAAATCCAAAATTCCGTGTGTCACAAAATTAGAATATTACTTAAGGCTAATACAAAAAAAGGGATTTTTAGAAATGTTGGCCAACTGAAAAGTATGAAAATGAAAAATATGAGCATGTACAATACTCAATACTTGGTTGGAGCTCCTTTTGCCTCAATTACTGCGTTAATGCGGCGTGGCATGGAGTCGATGAGTTTCTGGCACTGCTCAGGTGTTATGAGAGCCCAGGTTGCTCTGATAGTGGCCTTCAACTCTTCTGCATTTTTGGGTCTGGCATTCTGCATCTCCCTTTTCACAATACCCCACAGATTTTCTATGGGGCTAAGGTCAGGGGAGTTGGCGGGCCAATTTAGAACAGAAATACCATGGTCCGTAAACCAGGCACGGGTAAATTTTGCGCTGTGTGCAGGCGCCAAGTCCTGTTGGAACTTGAAATCTCCATCTCCATAGAGCAGGTCAGCAGCAGGAAGCATGAAGTGCTCTAAAACTTGCTGGTAGACGGCTGCGTTGACCCTGGATCTCAGGAAAGAGAGTGGACCGACACCAGAAGATGACATGGCACCCCAAACCATCACTGATGGTGGAAACTTTACACTAGACTTCAGGCAACGTGGATCCTGTGCCTCTCCTGTCTTCCTCCAGACTCTGGGACCTCGATTTCCAAAGGAAATGCAAAATTTGCATGGTTGGGTGATGGTTTGGGGTGCCATGTCATCTGCTGGTGTCGGTCCACTCTGTTTCCTGAGATCCAGGGTCAACGCAGCCGTCTACCAGCAAGTTTTAGAGCACTTCATGCTTCCTGCTGCTGACCTGCTCTATGGAGATGGAGATTTCAAGTTCCAACAGGACTTGGCGCCTGCACACAGCGCAAAATCTACCCGTGCCTGGTTTACGGACCATGGTATTTCTGTTCTAAATTGGCCCGCCAACTCCCCTGACCTTAGCGCCATAGAAAATCTGTGGGGTATTGTGAAAAGGAAGATGCAGAATGCCAGACCCAAAAACGCAGAAGAGTTGAAGGCCACTATCAGAGCAACCTGGGCTCTCATAACACCTGAGCAGTGCCAGAAACTCATCGACTCCATGCCACGCCGCATTAACGCAGTAATTGAGGCAAAAGGAGCTCCAACCAAGTATTGAGTATTGTACATGCTCATATTTTTCATTTTCATACTTTTCAGTTGGCCAACATTTCTAAAAATCCCTTTTTTGTATTAGCCTTACACAATATTCTAATTTTGTGACACACGGAATTTTGGATTTTCATTTGTTGCCACTTCAAATCATCAAAATTAAATGAAATAAACATTTGAATGCATCAGTCTGTGTGCAATGAATAAATATAATGTACAAGTTACACCTTTTGAATGCAATTACTGAAATAAATCAAGTTTTTCAAAATATTCTAATTTACTGGCTTTTACCTGTATATGTGTGTGTGTATGTATATATATATAATATATATATATATATATATATATAACACAATTTCTTTGATGGGTACCCCCAAAGCTCTGTATTTAAGGCACAGCACACTTTTTACTTCTCTTATTCTTTCAAAAGGAGCACAACTCTGAAATATAAAAAAATACTTTCATGTTGGTAGTTTTGTTTACATGAAAGCCAAATTTCTCTCAGGCAGCCCGGCAGTGCACAAACTGCAGGCCAACTGATCAATGCCATCTTAATTCTGGAGAGAGGATTATAATAGAGGCATTAGGGTCCATTGATTGGAGCTGCAAGTGCCTGCTGCGGTATGAATGGAAAGTCGATAGAAAGTCGACAGACCGCCCTGTAAGGCACGGAGAGAATTGAAATGTCAAGAACACACATTATTTCAAGTGAAGCTACACCATGTTTTGTGCTTAGCGTCATCTCTGTGTGTTTTGCACCATTAGGGAAAAAAAAACAGTGTGGTAATAAAGTCCATTTAGCCATTGGCTGAATTAGGGTTATGCAATAGGCCGAGGTCTTCAACGTTGTCCAGGCCTGGGACCCCAAAACTGATGGGGGTGGATTGGGGACCCCTATTTATATAGCATGTAACAAAAAAACAAAAACATGTTTTATATTAAACTGTTCATAAAGTTACTTTGTTATTGTGCAATATTAAGGTAATAGAAGTATGGTGGCTAATACCTAGGAGGCAACTGGCGTGCTAATCTACTACTGCTACAACTACTGTGCTCAACACTAGCTAGAAATTAGACCGCTAATTGCTAGCTGCCAACAGGAGCGCTAGTTGCTAGCTGCCAACGAGAGCGCTAGCTGTCAACGAGAGCACTAGTTGCGAGTGCCCAACTAGAGTGCTAATCGCCAGGTGACAATTAATGCGCTAATTGCTAGTTACCAACTAGACCGCTTACCGTTAGCTGGCAACTAGTGTGCAAATCGCTAGCTGACAACTGGCACTGTAAAAACAAGAGCGTTAATCGCTAGCTGGCAATTAGTCTGCAAATTGCTAGCTGGCAACTGGCACGTTAATCGCGAGCTGACAACTAGTGCGAGCTAACTAGAGTGCTTGTTGTTTGCTGGCAACTAGCGCGCTAATTGCTAGCTGGCAACTAGAGTGCTAATCTAGAGCTGACAACTAGAGCGTTAATTGCTAGATTGCCAATTGCCAGGTGGCAACTAGAGCACAAATTGCTAGCTTGCAATTAGGTCGCAAATCGCTAGCTGACAACTGGTGCTGTAAAAACAAGAGCGTTAATCGCTAGCTGGCAATTAGTCCACAAATTTCTAGCTGTCAACTAGTTTGCAAGTTGCTAGCTGGCAACTGGCACGTTAATCGCAAGCTGACAACTAGTGCGAGCTAACAACTAGAGCGCTTATTAGCTGGCAACTAGTGTGCAAATCGCTAGCTGGCAACTGGCACGTTAATCGCAAGCTGACAACTAGTGCGAGCTAACAACTAGAGCGCTTATTAGCTGGCAACTAGTGTGCAAATCGCTAACTGGCAACTGGCGTGCTAATCTACTACTGTTACAACTACTGTGCTAAACACTAGCTAGAAATTAGACCGCTAATTGCTAGCTGCCATCAGGAGTGCTACTTGCTAGCTGCCAACGAGAGCGCTAGCTGTCAACGAGAGCACTAGTTGCGAGTGCCCAACTAGAGTGCTAATCGCCAGGTGACAATTAGTGCACTAATTGCTAGTTACCAACTAGATCGCTTATCGCTAGCTGGCAACTAGTGTGCAAATCGCTAGCTGACAACTGGCGCTGTAAAAACAAGAGCGTTAATCGGTAGCTGGCAGTTAGTCCGCAACTTGCTAGCTGGCAACTGGCACGTTAATCGCTAGCTGGCAACTGGCGCGCTAATCTATTACGATTACAACTACTGTGCTAAACACCAACTAGGAATTAGACCGCTAATTGCTAGCTGCCAACGAGAGCGCTAGCTGCCAACGAGAGCGCTAGCTGTCAACGAGAGCACTAGTTGCGAGCGCCCAACTAGAGTGCTAATCGCCAGGTGACAATTAGTGCGCTAATTGCTAGACCGCTTATCGTTAGCTGGCAACTAGTGTGCAAATCGCTAGCTGACAACTGGCGCTGTAAAAACGAGAGCGTTAATCGCTAGCTGGCAACTGGCGTGCTAATCTACTACTGTTATAACTGTGCTAAACACCAGCTAGGAATTAGACCGCTAGTTGCTAGCTGCCAACGAGAGCGCTAGCAGTCAACGAGAGCACTAGTTGCGAGCTCCCAACTAAAGTGCTAATCGCCAGGTGACAATTAATGCGCTAATCGCTAGTTACCAATTAGACCGCTTATCGTTAGCTGGTAACTAGTGTGCAAATCCCTAGCTGACAACTGCCGCTATAAAAACGAGAGCATTGATCGCAAGCTGACAACTAGTGCGAGATAACAACTAGAGTGCTTGTTGTTAGCTGGCAACTAGCGCGCTAATTGCTAGCTGGCAACTAGAGTGCTAATCTAGAGCTGACAACTAGAGCGTTAATTGCTAGATTGCCAATTGCTAGGTGGCAACTAGAGCACAAATTGCTAGCTTGCAATTAGGTCGCAAAATCGCTAGCTGACAACTGGTGCTGTAAAAACAAGAGCGTTAATCGCTAGCTGGCATTTAGTCCACAAATGTATAGCTGTCAACTAGTTCGCAAATTGCTAGCAGGCAACTGGCACGTTAATCGCGAGCTGACAACTAGTGCGAGCTGACAACTAGTGCGAGCTAACAGCTAGAGTGCTTGTTATTAGCTGGCAACTAGTGTGCAAATCGCTAGCTGACAACTGGCGCTGTAAAAACGAGAGCGTTAATCGCTAGCTGGCAACTGCCGTGCTAATCTACTACTGTTACAACTACTGTGATAAACACTAGCTAGGAATTTGACCGCTAGCTGCCAACGAGAGCGCTAGCAGTCAACGAGAGCACTAGTTGCGAGCGCCCAACTAGTGTGCTAATCGCCAGGTGAGAATGAGTGCGCTAATCGCTAGTTACCAACTAGACCGCTTATCGTTAGCTTGCAACTAGTGTGCAAATTGCTAGTTGACAACTGCCGCTGTAAAAACGAGAGCGTTGATCGCGAGCTGACAACTAGTACGAGCTAACTAGAGTGCTTGTTGTTAGCTGGCAACTAGCGCGCTAATTGCTAGCTGGCAACTAGAGTGCTAATCTAGAGCTGACAACTAGAGCGTTAATTGCTAGATTGCCAATTGCTAGGTGGCAACGAGAGCACCAATTGCTAATCTGGCAATTAGTCCGCAAATTTCTAGATTTCAACTAGATCGCAAATTGCTATCTGTCGCTACAGCATCAGTCTGCCGCCATCTGCTGCCAGCAGATTGCTTGGCGGAGCGGCATCCAATCCAGAGGGCGTTTAAAGTCAGCTGACACGTCATCTTTAAACCGTGTGATGTGGGTTACACTGGAATTGCTATTGCGACATCCAGTGGACACATTTAGAACAGCAGTTTCTTTCAATTAAAAAAAAAATTGCAGCTCATTTTTGTACTTGGCAAACTCCTTTTGCAAGCTGAGGGCCAAAACGTGTCTCATTACAATGTATACAACCTCTCCTACGCAATTGTTTGCTTATCCTTCCCGTAAACTTTATTTTCGGACAACAAACTTTTGCAATATGACGCCGTGCCGCGTGAACGGACCCATCCGGTTTCGAAACGAAACCACGCTGTCAATTTGTCACACTATGTTTAAACAAACTACGGCAATAATTGCAGCAGATCTGCGCACGTAATCTATAATTATTATCTCTTCAGCCAGATAGCGCACTTCTCCCGCATGTAATGTCGTCTGACTAATAAGCGATAACCGACAGTAATGCAACAATCAGTAATCAGCAGTCATTAAACAGACAATGAAGAGAGCAAAAAAAATGAAGCCAAGCGTCTTTATCGCCGGGCAGCACATTTCTCATCCGCACCGTCTGCTGCCAGTCATCCAAGCCATCATTAGCTCCTCAATGTTCTGTCCCAGAATGCGCACCAGGAGATTATATGTAATCATTTTTTGTTTGCTGGTAGTAATAATCTGTGAGTCGCGACGGTGTAAACGAACCATCGAACTCGAGGAAAGGGAATGTCAAAGCCAACCTGCAGGTAATTGACTCAAAAACTCCCCAAAACCAGTGAAGTTGACACGTTGTGTAAATCGTAAACAAAAATACAATGATTTGCAAATTCTTTTCAACTTATATTCAATTGAATAGACTGCAAAGACAAGATACTTAATGTTCGAACTGGAAAACTTTATTTTTTGCAAATATAAGCTCATTTGGAATTCAATGCCTGCAACATAAAAAAAAAAAAAGCTGGCACAAGTGGCAAAAAAGACTGAGAAAGTTGAGGAATGCTCATCAAACACTTATTTGGAACATCCAACAGGTGAACAGGCTAATTGGGAACAGGTGGGTGCCATGATTGGGTATAAAAGCAGCTTCCATGAAACGCTCAGTCATTCACAAACAAGGACGGGGACGAGGGTCACCGCTTTGTCAACAAATGCGCGAGCAAATTGTCGAACAGTTTAAGAACAACATTCCTCAACGAACTATTGCAAGGAATCTAGGGATTTCACCATCTACTAGAGATGCGCGGATAGGCAATTATTTCATCCGCAACCGCATCAGAAAGTCGCCAACCATCCGCAATCCACCCGATCTAACATTTGATCAGAACCGCATCCGCCCGCACCCGCCCGTTGTTATATATCTAATATAGACGATGCAAGGCATTAGTGAGGTTATAAAGCTTTTGCCTGTTAAAGAAAGGAGACTGATCCAATGCAGCACAGACATTCGCGTGCCACGCTGTCACGACCCAGACGCACACCAGTGCGCAATCATATGGGAGCCGCGCTGAGCGCACCTCCAAGCGCGTCTCGCTGCCGGCGACGGCCGGGTATATGGGCCCGACGCTCCAGCGCCATCCATTTTCAGGGCTAGTTGATTCGGCAGGTGGGTTGTTACACACTCCTTAGCGGGTTCCAACTTCCATGGCCACCGTCCTGCTGTCTGTATCAACCAGGGTGAGCCCCACCCCTTTCGTGAGCGCACTGCGCGCGGAGTGACCCCTGTTACGCGCCCCCCGGCAACAGGGGTGGCGGGCAGGTAAGCTGCGCGGGCGGAGCGCGCGGAGTGACCCCTGTTACGAGCCCCCGGCCACGGGCGTGGCGGGCAGGTAAGCTGCTTACCTGCTGCGCGTGACGCCGGCCGCGGCGAAGGCGGACGAGGTGGGGTGTCGGTGCAGTGGGCGCGGTGGTGACCCTGGACGTGCGTCGGGCCCTTCTCGCGGATTGCCTCAGCTACGGCTCCCGGTGGGGCCCTCTCGGGGGAAGGGGCCTCGGTCCCGGACCCCGGCGAGGCGTCCCTTCTCCGCTCCGTAAAAGTGTCCATTTCTTTTTTTTTTTTTTTCTTCTGTTGTGGCATATGCTGCAGGTGCCTGCTTGTTTTTCGTATGTGGGTAACAACATTTAACTATGTATATATATTTCCGAATTGGTTTA
>NC_084573.2:29375000-29390000 GCF_033978685.3 Nerophis lumbriciformis
ATCATTATGCCTCGCTTGTAGGTATATTTGTTAATTTCCTTTACTAATGCCCTCTATGTATTTAGTTTACATTTGCATGTCTCATGACACATTCTCTGTCTGTAATATTGGCTGCATTTTTGATAGTTGTTTGTGTGCCATGTTGTTCCAGACCACAGCAAACGTTACCCAGCTTGCAAAGATTGTAATAAATCCATTAAAGTTAAAGTAAAGTACCAATGATTGTCACACACACACTAGGTGTGGCAAAATTATTCTCTGCATTTGACCCATCACCCTTGATCACCCCCTGGGAGGTGAGGGGAGCAGTGAGCAGTAGCGGTGGCCACGCCCGGGAATCATTTTTGGTGATTTAACCCCCAATTCCAACCCATGATGCTGAGTGCCAAGCAGGGAGGTAAAGGGTCCCATTTTTATAGTCTTTGGTATGACTCGGCCGGGGTTTGAACTCACGACCTACCGATCTCAGAGCGGACACTCTAACCACAAGGCCACTGAGTAGAAGAAGACGGCCTGCCCGTTTCCTTTAACTTGGACACACACACATTCCCGGGCGTGGCCACCACTGCTGCTCACTGCTCCCCTCACCTCCCAGGGGGTGATCAAGGGTGATGGGTCAAATGCAGAGAATAATTTTGCCACACCTAGTGTGTGAGACCATAATGGGTACTTTAACTTAACATCTATACCTTTGACCATTCTAAGACAGTAATTTGCAGGAGTTATCTTACCCTCAGATGTTTTCCAATGTTGAAAAAATGTGTAGAATAAATATTACGTTTCAATATTTTTGTCAACAAAGATTTGCATCAGCCCGTGACACAGTCATTTTGATAGTAGGCTAATATAAACATTTACATCATGTGTTGCCTTCATTGTAACACTTACATAAAGCATTTAATTTTTTGCGGCTCCACACATATATTTTTAAATTTTTTTTGGTCCAATATGGCTCTTTCAACATTTTGGGGTGGCAACACTTTCACTAGTGGTACCCAGGTTCCATCTCGTGGTACACCAAATAATCACTTGATTAGAGTAAAGTGCTTTATTTTCCTACATTCAAACACAGTGTTACTCTTCAAACTGTGTGCAATGTTACAGTGGCCAAAAATATTAAATGTACTACATACTTGGAAATTACAGAAGAAATGACCAATGCTATAGATAATAAAAAATGTGCGGCAGCAGTTTTTATGGATCTAACTAAAGCATTTGACACAATTAATCACAATATTTTAATCAAAAAACTAGAACGATATGGCATCAGAGGGTTAGTCTTAAACTGGATAAGAAGTTATCTAATGAACAGGAAACAATACGTGAAGCTAGGCGAACACACCTCTACAACGCTAAATATATCCTGTGGTGTACCTCAGGGATCAATACTAGGACCTAAATTATTCAATCTATATATAAATGACATTTGTAAAGTTACAAAGGATTTAAAGTTAGTATTATTTGCGGATGATACAACAGCGTTTTGTTCAGGAGAGAACACACAGAAGATACTACAAATAATAACAGAAGAAATTAACAAATTAAAAAGATGGTTTGACAAAAACAGACTATCGTTGAATCTCAGTAAAACTAAAATAATGCTATTTGGTTACAGTAGAAGAGAAAGTCAAATACAAATAGACGGAATAGAAATTGAAAGAGTAAATGAAACCAAATTTCTAGGTATAATGATTGATGATAAATTGAACTGGAAATCTCACGTAAAAAATATACAACATAAAGTAGCAAGAAACACGTCAATAATGAATAAAGCAAAACATGTTCTAGACAAAAAAATCACTTCATATTCTCTACTGCTCACTAGTGTTACCATATCTGAGTTGCTGTGTAGAAATATGGGGAAATAATTACAAAAGTACACTTCATTCATTAACGGTGTTACAAAAAAGATCAGTTAGAAAAATACATAATGTTGGATATAGAGAACACACAAATCCTTTATTTATTGAATCAAAGATACTGAAATTCTACGACATAGTGAATTTGCAAACAGCTAAAATTATACACAAAGCAAACTGTAACCTGCTACCCAAGAATATACAACAATTCTTCTCAAAAAAAGAGGAGAAATATAATCTTAGAGAGAAATGTAATTTAAAACATTTGTATGCACGTACAACACTTAAGACCTTCAGTATATCAGTATGTGGAATTAAATTATGGAATGGATTAAGCAAAGCAATCAAACAATGTACTAATATGATCCACTTCAAGAAACTCTTCAAACTTAAAGTGTTTACAAAGTACAAAGAAGAAGAACCATGATAAACATTCTCAATTTATTTAACTCATCCATTCTTTCATTCTTTCACTCACAAAATAATCTTACTTATCTCAACATATGAAATGTAACTTACTTCACCAATTATTATTTATTTACTTATTTTATTGTGATTACTTATGGGGTATATTGTGAATAAATTGAGAACAGGAAGTGAACAAAAGTTTTAGCAACTGTTATGTAAAAGAAAAGGGGTAGGATTAAATAAGCTCTGCTTCTTCCTACTCCTTTTCGAACATGTTGAAAAGAGAAACTGGAGATTGTGATGTATCATGTTGTATGCTTGCATGTTCCAAATAAACTCAAACTCAATACTTGTCTTTAATGCATTCTTAGACATACTACGCTACTGTATTTTAATGTTGGTCATTGTGGTGGTACTTGGAGAGCCAAGTCTCTACTGTGATGGAACTTGGTGAAAAAAGTTTGAGAACCTGTAGTTTATATCGCTACAAAAAGCACCTTTTAAATTTTAACTGTGTCAGCAGCATCAAGAGTTTTTATTTTCATTATATAAATAAAATGTTTTGTTGGCTCACAGCTAAAAGGCACGCAATAAAGTAAAATGAAATAGCACATGATAAAATAAAAGGAATAATTTGCACGCACATTGGGATTAGAGATGGGTACTGAGTTCAGGACTTTACCTGATACAAGAGGAGAGGATGACCATCCATTTCCTTCCGCTTAGGATAGACTTAATTTATCACACAATGGGGAAATGATGTGGCTGCAGTGCAAATACAAAAAAAGTCAACAAAGACAACGTAACATATGAAAACAAGAGAAACATGAAAGAAAACAAAGGACATAAAAGACTTTAAACGAGCATAGAACTGATGCAACGAGCTGCAAGTTCAGTGGTGCATTTCTACATACAGCTACAAAAGTAAAACACAGCGAAAAACAAAACAATGAGCAATAAATAACAAAATTGCGCACATATCGCAGACCTATCAAAGCAACCAAGAGAGCTTGGACTCTGTCCAAGGCTGCCCACGAGCTCTGGGCCCATGAGTCCGGAAAAACCGAAGAGTCCACTTCCAGCCAGGGAGCCGCGGATTCCGTCCATTCCGACGCCAGCTCCACAGCCTCTTTTGCCGAGTTGTGTCAGCCCGTCTTAGAGACCACTCTGTGTGATCAGAAACACAATAAAAGTGTCCAAAGGTCAATAGTTACTTTACAAATGTTTTTTGTGTGTGATAATGCTGTATTACTATATGTATTTGTATGAACGTATATGCATATTATAATATAATGGATATATATTTGATATAATTGGATATTACAAGTATGTGAAGGTTTACTATATGTATATGTATGTATGTATATAGACTTAGACTTCCTTTTTATTGTCATTCAAAGTTGAACTTACTGTACAGATAAGAACAAAATTTCGTTGCATTAGCTCGTTGTAGTGCAGGATAAAAAAGCAATAAGGTGCAGATATAAATAAATAGATTACTGTACAGATAAATATATTGCACTTTTGCATATGCATCCACGTTTATGGATGTATGTTAGATTGTCTTTATATTCCAGCGAGTTAATCCATTTTTTGGGGGAAGTGAGGGGATAATTATGATGCGTTCTGAGGGAAGAAGATGTTCCAGAACCTGGAGGTTCTGCTTCGGAGGCTGCGGAACCTCTTTCTAGAGTCCAGCAGTGAAAACAGTCCTCGGTGGGGGTGGGAGGAGTCTCTGCAGATTTTCTGAGCCCTGGTCAGGCAGCGGCTTTTTGCGATCTCCTGGATAGGAGGAAGAGGAGTCCTGATGGATATATATATATATATTTGATAATTAATATAATCTGATATTAAAAGTATGTGAAAGTTCTACTCCTACCTTGTTTACTTCCGTGACAACCTCCTTAAAGTTTTGTAATCAATCAGAAATATCCATCCATCCATCCATTTTCTACCGCTTATTCCCTTCGGGGTCGCGGGGGGCGCTGGAGCCTATCTCAGCTACAATCGGGCGGAAGGCGGGGTACACCCTGGACAAGTCGCCACCTCATCGCAGGGCCAACACAGATAGACAGACAACATTCACACTCACATCCACACACTAGGGCCAATTTTTTTAGTGTTGCCAATCCAATCAGAAATATCAAGCAGTTAAAATGCGCCAAACATGTATAAGTGTAGAGAGTGTTTTGCATTAGAATTATAATTTTTTTTATGGTGTATGGCCATAAAAAAAAAAAAAAAAGTTTAGTTTAGTGGGCAGATTGTGTTATGTGTGACCATGTTTGTTGACATTTTGTGTTAGTTGGATTTTATTTTATCTTTTGTTTTTGCAACATGACTAGGGAAGGTTGTTTGCATTGGGTCATATAAGTGCATGCTGCACTTTTCGCCGTTCACCACGTAATTCAAGATCATGGAATTACTCACATTGTCCACCCGACGGCGACACAAAGGCAGCAACAAAATGATCAGACTATTGAAATGACTGCAATCTCCTTGTGCCTAAACACCTTTTTAAACACATGACCTTTTTAAACTCATGACGTTGGCGGGCCGCGTCTGGCCCGCGGGCAGTAGTTTGGACACCCCTGGTTGAACCGAAACATTCCATGTAATTTTACCTATCCTCCCAAAAAATGGGCCACATTTCCCCAACCCCTCCTCTCCTCTCTGTCATTCATAAGGCAACTTTAAACACCTGGAAGTTTTTATTTGTCTCTCTCTTTCTTTTCTTACTGTTAGCAGCGTAGACTTGCTTCTCTGTAACGTGATGTTATTTGCGATCTCTAATAAATACTCAAAAGACCTCCGTTTTCTCCGGGCATTTCTTTCTTGATTCGGGGAAAAAAACAAACCCAAAACCAACTAGAATCCAGATCAGGCAGATGACAATCCACAGCGCATCTTCTGTACCACGCTGAGGCACAGGATGTTCTCTACTGTTTGTCAATACAACGGCCATTGTTGGGCCTTCGTCACCTGATGCGAGGTGTTCGGCGAACAGGGAATACGGACGCCGTGCCGAGAAAGGAGTCCACTTCCAACACAAGGCAATGCTCAACTTTTTCCATCAATTCTCGTGGGGACGCGTCGCACTCAAACAGTCAGGTTCACTGTGGATTCCCACAGAAGGCTAATGTACAAGAAGCAGGCAGAACTGAGTGGGTTGGTGGGCTGCAGGGATAAATGTCTAAAAAAAAAAAAAGGGAAAGAAGAAAGAAGAATAGCGCTTAGGGCATCAGTAGGTGTGTTGCATCATGGAATTGTGAAAAGATTGGGCCAGGAGGGTGTTTATATCCCCCAGGACGGTATTTAAAATCTGTCTTTACACTTCATAAAAACATCCCACTGGGAAGAGTCGCATTTCTTTGCAATCCTGGGCTGTGTTCGTCAGGTCAAACCAAGGATCCTATAGCTGCAAGGCGAATGGGCACGGTTCTCATGCTGCAAGCTGGTACATCAATCATTAGGTGTTAAAAAATAAAATAAAAATTACAAATAAATTGAGATTCTTGTGTAAGGATTCTAAAATATTTTTTTTTCTTGTCAATATTTTTTTCCCACTTTGGGTATAATTTTATCAAACATAACTAGAGATGTCCGATAATGGCTTTTTTGCCGATATCCGATATTCCGATATTGTCCAACTCTCAACTACCGATTGTCATGTCTGTGTAATCATGTTTTGTTTTAGTCATGTTTTGTTTTGTTTAGTTATTGGACTCTTTAGTTTCTGGCTTTTCACTCCCTTGTCTTGTTTCCATGGTTACCTATTAGTTTCACCTGTTCCACGTTTGGACTCATTGTGCACTCTTGTTGGTCACCATAGCAACCCATTAGTTTTCACCTGTCACGTCACGCACCTGTTTCACGTTTTGAGTCACGCACCTGTTTTCGTTAATCATGTCTGTGGTATTTAAGTTCATTGTTTTCAGTTTGTCTTTCTGGCGACATCCCGCATTTATGCTTCTGCACACTCTGCACACACCCTTATGACCCTTGCTGCTCTTTTTTCATGCCGTTTTCTCATCCAAGTAAGTTTTCTTTATTCATGCCATAGTTTGCAAGTTTTGTTTAATTGTTCATAGTTTCTGCCTTTGTGCAAGTTTTGTGTTTATAGTCAAGTTGTGTACTTCCGCCCTTGTGCGCGCCTTTTGTTTACTTCCTTTTTTTTGTAGTTATAGTGTTTAAATAAATCATGTACTCCCCTTCACGCCACGTATGGTCCAAATCTTTTGCACCTCGGGAGAACAAACCACGCCACAGTCCCAGTCGTGACACCGATACCGATATATACAGTTGTGGAATTAACGCATTATTATGCCTAATTTTGTTGTGATGCCCCGCTGGATGCATTAAACAATGTAACAAGGTTTCCAAAATAAGAGAACAACTTCAACTCAAGTTATGGAAAACAATGCCAACATGGCACTGCCATATTTATTATTGAAGTCACAAAGTGCATTATTTTTTTTAACATGCCTCAAAACAGCAGCTTGGAATTTGGCACATGCTCTCCCTGAGAGAGCATGAGGAAGTTGAGGTGGGCGGGGTTGGGGGGGTTTGAGTTTGGGGGGGTGTATATTGTAGCGTCCTGCAAGAGTTAGTGCTGCAAGGGGTTCTGGGTATTTGTTCTGTTGTGTTTATGTTGTGTTACGGTGCGGATGTTCTCCCGAAATGTGTTTGTCATTCTTGTTTGGTGTGGGTTCACAGTTGGGCGCATATTTGTAACAGTGTTAAAGTTGTTTATACGGCCACCCTCAGTGTGACCTGTATGGCTGTTGACCAAGTATGCGTTGGATTCACTTGTGTGTGTGTGTGTGTCGAAAGCCATAGATATTATGTGACTGGGCCGGCACGCAAAGGCAGTGCCTTCAAGGTTTATTGGCGCTCTGTACTTCTCCCTACGTCCGTGTACACAGCGGCGTTTTAAAAAGTTATACATTTTACTTTTTGAAACCGATACCGTTAATTTTGAAATTTTGATTATTTCCTAATTTCCGATATTACATTTTAAAGCATTTATCGGCCGATAATATCGGCAATCCGATATTATCGGACATCCCTAAACATAACCAAACACTTAATAATTTTCTACTCAATAATATAGATATTTATCAGAGCTGTTTAACCATTTTATGGAGGAATGTAGTAGAACTGGCATCCAGTGGTATTAAAAAAAGTATTGATTTTGAATCGAGAATCGATTCTGAATCGAATTGGTACCCCCCGAGAAGATTCACAACCCTACAAACCATGCCTCGTGTGGTCTTTCTAGGTTTATATCGATGAATACTGGTAGGTACTCTGAATTATGACTGGACAATTACTGTATTTTCCGGATCAAATGAGCCGCACCTGCAAAATTTTAGGAAAAATAGGATTTTTTTCTAATATATTAGCCGCACCAGATTATAAGCCCCATATATAGACGTTGTGAAATTAGTTATTTTCACAGAAATATTCTGTAAATGTTTATTTACATACCATAATTGTTTCTAAATGGTGTTTGTAACACGGCAGTAAAACGGCTGATCAGACAAAACAGAAGTCATCGTCATGGACCCACTAGCTGCGGTCACTAAACAGACTCAATAGTTCCACGGTGCCGTTTATGGCTAATTTAAGAAAAGGAAACAATACAAAAATAATGCCATTGTAAGGTAAACGCTTACGGTAATTTCCCCTCTGGGATTATTAAAGTATTTCTGATTCTGATTCTGTAATAACACTAACAAAGACATTCGTAAACGTGTTAGCATATTTGCTAATTCTAACGACACTATTTCGCGCAAATATGAATGAAAACACTCCTACAGACGTCACACATGGGACGGTTTAGTGAGTAGGAATCTGCTGCGGGCACAGTAGTGTCATGATCTGTGGTCTGGATCATGTTTTTTGTTATTTTCCTCCAGTAGTTCCTGTTTGCGCTCCCTTGTTTGGTCACCATGGCGACTCATTGGTTTCACCTGCCTCATTTGGCACACGCACCTGGCTCTAATCAAAGAGACTATTTAAGCCTGTCGTTGCGAGTTGTGCCTTCGCCTTGAGCGCTTTTTGTTTGTACCCCTTTTATAGTCATAATTAAAAATGTTGCTACCTTCAAGCCTTGTCTGAAATAGTCCATTTGCTTCCTGGGAAAACAATCCTCACAGTAAGCTGCGAAAACCTCCGCGTTATGACAGAATGTCGCCAGCATTCCGTTTTCCCACAACGGCCATGGAGGAGATGGAGGAAGACACGTTGGAGGTGTTGTTTTGGTTTTGGACATCTGGGATCTGTCCTTAAGGGGGGTTAGGTCATGATCTGTGGTCTGGATCATGTTTTTTGTTATTTTCCTCCAGTAGTTCCTGTTTGGTCACCATGGCGACTCATTGGTTTCACCTGCCTCATTTGACACACGCACCTGGCTCTAATCAAAGAGACTATTTAAGCCTGTCATTGCGAGTTGTGCCTTCGCCTTGAGCGCTTTTTGTTTGTACCCCTTTTATAGTCATAATTAAAAATGTTGCTACCTTCAAGCCTTGTTCGATATAATCCGTTTGCTTCCTGGGAAAACAATCCTGGCTCTAATCAAAGAGACTCTTTTAAGCCTGTTGTTGCCAGTTAGTCGGCCTGGCGACATTGCTCTATTGATGTGCTTTTCATGCTCTGTTCATACCATAGTTCATGCTGCTCGTTTCATGCAACAGTAAGTGTTTGTTTTATGTCCATAGTTTACTCTAAGTGTTAGTTTTTGTTTCCTTCGCTAAGTTGTGCCTTCGCCTTGAGCGCTTTTTGTTTGTACCCCGTTTGTAGTCCTAATTAAAAATGTTCCTACCTTCAAGCCTTGTCCGATATAGTCTGTTTGCTTCCTGGGAAAACAGTCCTCGCAGTAAGCTGCGAAAACCTCCGCGTTATGACAAGTAGGGCCATATAAAAACACCCTACGTCCAGCAAAAATGGCTACCCAACACCCACAATGCATTGCGAAAATGCCCTTTCGAGCCCTTTTTCCTTAGTGTTATTAAAATGTTGAAGTGGTCTCGAGTTTCTTTATTTTGTTATACAGATGCTTTATAACTGGTAACATTTAATTCCTAATTATTTTATTAATTATTAAATTTTTTTCTTTATCGTCTTTTTTCAAGTCATCGCAGAATTCTCTTTTTTACGTTGAGCACTTTGCGCTCTCTCCCTTTCCCATCTTGCCTCTGTCCATGCCTTCTCCCGAGAACTCGCTCATCCCACATTATTTCCCATGAGCCTTTGCTAATTGTGTGATTGCAGTCGCTCCATGTTGTTGCCACGGTGACAGGTCGGGCGCACTGGTGCAGTGTAGGACATGGTCTGTTTTTTGTCCCGATACAGACCGAAAGTATGTACAGTATGCAGTACTGTACAAAAGTCTTAGGCTACTACCGGGTTTTGTCATGATCCCAGTTTGCACATTAACTTCCTGTATTTTGTATTATTTCCTGACCGCCTTTTAATTTTTTTCTACTTCCTGTCTGCATTTGTTTCCTTACCACTTTCAACTTCTGGCTTGGGCACTTCAGTTTGTAATTTGAATACTCACCTGCAGGCGATCATTAATCAGGAGGCTTCTTATGCCAGCCCTGTCCAAAGGATGGTGCCGGGTCATTTTTTATTTTTTTGTTAAAAACTACACACTACCTGCACTTGGCCTGCCGTCTCTGCATCCTGGGGTCCAGACCAACAACGATCAACACCAAAACGTAACAGGTGTGTTGATTATAATTAGGAATTTTTTGTATTATTTATTTATAAGCAAAACAAAATTATTCCATTTTGTTTTATTTAGGTACCTGTATTTATATTTTCAATCAAGACTGTGTATTTTTTCCTTTTTTAAAACTCCAAAAATGATTAAGTAAAAAAATAAATGAATAAATACACGCTACATGCACTTTGCCTGCCGTCCGCCATTTTGGGGTCCAGATCAACAACGATCAACACCAAAACGTTACAGGTGTGTTGATGATAATTATGTTTAAAAAAAATATATTATTCATATATTTATTCATAAGCAAAATATATTATTCCACTTTTTTTTTTTATTTAGATACCTGTATTTATATTTTCAATCAAGTCTATGTATATTTGCTCTTTTTTTAAAACTCCCCAAAATATTATGTAACAAAAAAAATAATTAAAACACTCTACATGCACTTTGTCTGCTAACTCTGCATCCTAGGGTACAGACATAAACAATAAACACAAAAACATAACAGGCGTGTTGATGATTATGTTTTTTTGTATTACTGATGCATTTATAAGCAAAATGTAATTAATCCACATTTTTTTAGTTTAGATACCTGTATTTTATATTTTCAATCCCGTCGATGTATATTTGTTACGTTAAAACTCCAATAAATATTAAGTTTAAAAAAGAAAATCAAAAAAATACACTCTACCTGCATTTTGCCTGCATCCTGTGGTCCAGACCAACAACGATCAGACCAAAACGTAAAAGGTGTGTTGATCTCTGCGCTGCTGACCCGTCTCCGCTCGGGATGGTGTCCTGCTGGCCCCACTATGGACTGGACTTTTACTATTATGTTGGATCCACTATGGACGAGACTCTCACAATATTATGTCAGACCCACTCGACATCCATTGCATTCGGTCTCCCTAGAGGGGGGGGGGGTTACCCACATATGCGGTCCTCTCCAAGGTTTCTCCTAGTCATTCACATCGATGTCCCACTGGGGTGAGTTTTTCCTTGCCCTTATGTGGGCTTTGTACCGAGGATGTCGTTGTGGCTTGTGCAGCCCTTTGAGACACTTGTGATTTAGGGCTATATAAATAAACATTGATTGATTGATTGATTGATGATTGCTATTATTCTTTTTTGTATTTTTTATTATCTATAAGCAAAATGTATATTTGTTTCCTTCAAAGTCCAATAAATATTAAGTTTAAAAAATATATATACTCTTCCTTCACTTTGCCTGCCATCTCTGCATCCTGGGGTCCAGTCCAACAACAACCTACACCAAAACATAACAGGTGTGTTAGACAGTATTGTGTTTATATAAGTTTAAATTGCGTTATATCAGTTCTCAATGGGGAAAGACCTTACCGTCTCGTGTTTGTAGCTCAATTTGTGTCTTTATTACGAAAGCTTCTTCGTTAAAAAATTTAATTTATGTAACTCATTTATTATAACTTAATTTTTTGCGTTGAAATTTTGTGAACTGGGTTTTTTTTTTTTTACATCAAATTATGCAGACAATAAACATGCGTGAGCAAAATGTGTGTTTGACAAATCAGTTTGCCAAAGTATAATGTTTTAAAATTCAGTGTAAAACTTTTAGTGAAATGAATTATATTTATATAGCACTTTTCTCTAGTGACTCAAAACGCTTTTACATAGTGAAACCCAATATCTAAGTTACATTTAAACCAGTGTGGGTGGCACTGGGAGCAGGTGGGTAAAGTGTCTTGCCCAAAGACACAACGGCAGTGACTAGGATGGCGGAAGCGGGGATCGAACCTGGAACCCTCAAGTTGCTGGCACGGCCACTCTACCAATAATAATAATTTAGTCATTTTAACACTGAATTTTTCTGCACTGAAATATCTTACCGGTACACTGAATTTTCACACAGTGAATATTAAAACAATGTATTTTTACAAACTGAATTTTTAAACAAAAATTTTGCTCACACATTTTTATTCAATGACATTGTCAGCTTAATTTGATGTAAACAAATTCATTTTCATGAATACAGTGTCCAAAAAAAAGACACAAATCAACATCTCTTGCATTTATGTTAGCATTTAAGCGTGCAAGATGGCTTTTCCCCATTTTCATTTAAAGCGTAATATTAACCGCGGTTATCAATAACACCGTTTATCGTTTAATACCTCAAATTAAGTAAAATAGGACACAAACATTTAAAAAAAATTAAATTGTTGAAAAGTGGTGCATGGATGTAGAAGTTGACTATTTTCTGACTATTACATGCTGCCAGTCTTTTATCTCCAAGCCTAAACACTCTTCTTCTTCTCCTTATCCTCCTAATGAGCAATTATTATTAACACTGATTAGAGCCCAAGAATTGAAAGTAAAAAAACAAACACATTTCCAAGGTGGCTGGCTCGTTAATATAGTTCTTAATCAAGAAAACAATCGCAAGTATCTGCTAAACGTTAATATGTAGATTACAATAAGTAAATATACACAAATATTTCTCTAATGGTGGGAATCATTCTGAAATATTGACTATTATTTTATTTCTTGTTGTGTTTTCATTGTAAACATTCCATGCTTTGGCAGTGACATCACAAGTTAGAATTTTCCCTCACCGAAAATAGTGTAGCATTTTAACGATCTTGAGAAAAACACACAAATAAGTAAGAACTAGAAAATGTTCATGGGCCTGCTATCTGTGCCCTGAACCTTTGGCTGGGGGTCGGTGGAAGCCTGTGTACTTATAAGATGGTGCTGAGTATCCAAATCAACAAAATGAGCTAAAAAGCTAGTCTAAAACATTAGCATGCTAACATTAGCATGCTAATATGAGACAATGCCATACTTCCAAGACGGCGTCAGGTTTCCAAATCCATGGTTTTTAGGTGTTATTATACAAAATGAGCTAAAGAGCTAGCCTAAAATTTTAGCATGCTAACACTAGCATGCCACTATGAGACGTTGGCAGTATTCCAGGATGGCGCAGAGTATCAAAAATCATTATTTGTAGGTTTACACATCCAAAATTAATTAAAAAGCTTGCAACATTTTTAATTTGGCCCGGGGATAAAAAGTTTCAAAGTGAACTGAAAAAGTTAGCATGAGTCGCATACTAAGTTACAGGACTTTTTAAGTTGTATGGTTGGGGAATTAGAGGAAAAAAAGTGTAAAATTAGCTGAAAAAGTGAGCATGCTAACAGTTAACAGGTTTCACATACCACAGTTATATGACCCTGGGGTAAACGGTTGCAAAATTACCTCAAAATGTTAGCATGCTAGCATGTTTACATTAGCATGGTAAAAGTTAGCATGTGTCACGAAGCAAGTTATGACTATAAGGTACATGACTGCGGAATTAGAGAAAAAAGTGTAAAGTTAGCTGAAAAAATTAGCATGCTAACTGTTTTCCTTGACAAAAAGGGTATAAAACATAAAAAAATAACAAACAATAATACTGAAGTTTTTCTGAAGATTTAACGTTGAGTATAAAAATACTAATATATAAATATAAACTTGGATAGATAGATAGACAATACTTTATTGATTCCTTCAGGAGAGTTCCCTCAGGAAAATGAAAACACATTATATATATATATATATATATATATATATATATATATATATATATATATGTGTGTGTATATATATATAATGTGTGTGTATATATATATAATGTGTGTATTGCGCTCTACTACGGTATCGAGCACTATTTTCTGGATAACCTTATTAAGACATATACTCCGCTCCAAATTGACATTTGTTGAGCACTGTACGACGATCAGAAATGGAAAAATTCAACATCGACTACTCCACGAAGAACATTCCCATACCCGCGCAGAATGACTACAAGCTAAGGCTCATAGAAAAGACGGAACACTTCCTAAGAAGGATGCGGTGGAAAGCACATTTTTTCCTCCACCCTGAAACAAAAGGAATGCAAAAGGAAACTTACGGATTCAAATCTACCAAGAACCCACCCACAGTTGAGGAACTAAAGGATTTTGAGAACGACATGCTCAAAATGATACAATCAGTCAAATTCAAGCCAATCCGCAACCCACTCCTCACCAAGCTGAAAAATGACAAGGAGCGCATCAAGAAAGTAAACAACCTCATCATAGCTGCCGATAAAACCACAAACTTCTACAGAATGGACATACCAGAACACCACACCTTACTGGACAGAAGCATCACCAAATCATACAAAAAAGCGCAACCCAATACCTTACAGAACATCCACCTGGAAAATAAAAGGATCGCGGCTGAACTGGACATTGAGGACAGGGTGGACGCCACAGCCAACAAGGAAGCCTTCATCACATTGAAGGACCACAAACCCAACTTCGCAAATAACCCAACATGCCGACTAATAAACCCAACTAAATCTGAAATAGGAAAAATCAGCAAAATAATCCTGGACAGAGTCAACACAAAAATCAAGGACAAAACACCACTCAACCAATGTAGAAATACAGCAGCAGTAATCAAATGGTTCAACAACATCCAAGACAAACAACAGCACAACTTTATCTCCTTTGATATCGAGGAATTTTACCCTTCCATCACGCAAGACCTACTGACTCAAGCACTAGACTTCGCCTCAGACTACGACTCAATCACAGGCAACGAAAGAAACATCATCATCCACGCAAAAAACTCCATTCTCATCCACAACAGTACACCATGGCAAAAAAAGAACAATGCAACATTTGACGTCACTATGGGAAGTTTTGACGGAGCAGAAACGTGTGAACTCGTTGGGAGTTTCCTCCTCTCCCAGCTCGCTAGCCTCAATCTGAACCTTGGTATTTACCGTGATGACGGACTGGCAGTGTGTCGCGCCTCGCCAAGGAGCAGCGAGAATACCAAGAAGCGCATATGCCAAATTTTCAAAGAGAACGGCCTACGGATCACGATTGAAGCCAACAAGCAAACCGTCAACTTTCTTGACGTCACTTTCAACCTGAGAAATAACAGCTACCAACCATTCACGAAACCCAACACAACACTCCAATACGTGCACCATGA
>NC_084573.2:29395000-29397500 GCF_033978685.3 Nerophis lumbriciformis
GTACAAGTTACACCTTTTGAATGCAATTACTGAAATAAATCAAGTTTTTCAAAATATTCTAATTTACTGGCTTTTACCTGTATGTATGTATGTGTGTGTATGTATGTATATATATATATATATATATATATATATATATATATATATATATATATATATATATATATATATATATATATATATATATATATATATATATATATATATATATATATATATATATATATATATATATATGTGTGTGTGTGTGTATATATATATGTGTGCGCGTGTGTGTGTGCGCGTGCGTGCATGTATGACTTATTTAAAAAGAAAAAGAAAAAAAAAAAAGAGACTGAAACTCTTCTGGGTCTCCAGGACCAAACTTGAGGGGAGCCCGAAAGGAAAAAGAAAACAATCTAAATGTTTGCCGCATGCTTTTATTTTTGTGGAAGACGTTGCTGCTTTAGAATAATAAACCGGAAAAGTGAATCCAAAGAAAAAATTATAAATAAATAATAAACAAAAATTGACACAATAAAAAAATATACATTTCTATATTTTAATATGTAAAAAATATTTAATTTTCATTAACAAGTTTTTCTAATTTTTCTTTGATTCATATTTATTATACAGTGTTTACATATTATTCATTTATTTAATTATTCATTTTACTTTTCTTTTCTTTTTCTTTTAGTTTTAATTTTCTAGTCCGGTTGGCAGGTGGGTGGCACGCACGCGCCGCCTTGGCTTCAAAGAGCCGTTCAAAGGACGCGACTCGTTCGTGAACGTCTCGAAAACAAATCCTCCTCGACACACTCTGCGTTTTCAGAAACGGTCATTGCGGCACCTTGAAGGCAAAGTAAAGAAAAGACCGAAAAAAGGTAGCGTTGTCAAGGCAACGTCACACGTGCATTGACATGAGCTGAAAGTCCATGGTGACCCAGTGGATGTCAGCCACTTTTGTCCAATTTTCCTAAGTCGTGTAACATTTTTCCTTGGTCCCTGATCTTCCTTTTATTTCCTTTTATCCGCCCCCCCCCCGTGCCGCTTTCATTTCTTCTGGGTGGCGACGTCTTTGTGTCCAACACTTTTTTTTTTAGTTAAGATACATGGATTTTTTTTATTTTCAATCAATTCTATGTATTCTATGTTACAAGTCCAATAAATATTAAGTTTAAGAAAGAAAATAAAAAAATTACATTACACCTGCACTTTGCCTGCCGTCTCTGCATCCTGTGGTCCAGACCAACAACGATCGACACCAAAATGTAAAAGATGTGTTGATGATTTCTATTCTTTTTTTTAATTATTTATTATTTATAGGTAAAATGTAATTAATCCACTTTTTCTTAGTTTAGATACCTGTATTCTTATTTTCAATCAAACCTATGTATATTTATTTCCGTAAAACTCTAATAAATATTCAGTTTTTAAAAATATATACTCTTCCTGCACTTTGCCATCTCTGCATCCTGGGGTCCAGTCCAACAACGACCAACACCAAAACATAACAGGTGTGTTTATTGCGCTATATCAGTTCTCAATGGGGAAAGATGTTACCGTCTAATGTTTTTAGCTTGATTTGCGTAATTATTACGAAAGCTTCTTTTTTTAAAAACGAAATTTATGTAACGGAATTTCCTTCGTTTAAATTTTGTGAACTGATTTAAAAAAACGGTTTTTTTTTTACATCAAATTATGCAGACAATTTTATTGAATAAACATGTGTGAGCAAAATGTGTGTTTGACAAATCAGTTTGCCAAAGTATAGTGTTTTAAAATTCAGTGTGTAAAAAAAAAAAAATCCCTGTAAAATCTTTGTGTATTATTTCAGCACATAATTTTTCTGCACTGAAATATCTTACGCTGAATTTTCACACAGTGAATCTTAAAACTGTGTATTTTTACAAACTGGATTTTTATCTCCTTTCTTTCCCCCCCGTGCCACTTGCATTTCCTCTGGGTGGCGACGTCTTTGTGTCCTCCACATTTTTTTTTACTTTAGATACATGTATTTTTATTTTCAATCAATTCTATGTATATTTGTTCCGTTACAACTCCAATAAATAATAAGTTTAAGAAAGAAAATACAAAAATTACACTCTACCTGCACTTTGCCTGCCATCTCTGCATCCTGTGGTCCAGACCTAGAACGATCAACACCAAAACGTAAAAGGTGTGTTGATGATTGCTATAATTCTTATTTTTTAATTATTTAATATTTATAAGTAAAATGTAATTATTCCACTTTTTTTTAGTTTGGATACATGTATTTTTTATTTTCAATCAAACCTATGTATATTTATTTCCATAAAACTCCGATAAATATTCAGTTTTTAAAAATATATACTCTTCCTGCACTTTGCCTGCCATCCTCTGCATCCTGGGTTCCAGTCCAACAACCACCAATACCAAAACATAACAAGTGTGTTTATATAAGTTTAAATTGCGCTATATCAGTTCTCAATGGGGAAAGACGTTACCGTCTCATATTTGTAGCGTAATTTGCGTCTTGATT
>NC_084573.2:29402500-29425000 GCF_033978685.3 Nerophis lumbriciformis
ACACACACCATGGCCCATGGCTACATATGCACACATACCCCCATCCTCATCCCACGCCTTTTCCACCGCTTCACCCCACTTCGGGCCAAACGCTTGCCCCCTCTCCTCCTGTTGCAAGTCTTGTGGTTTCTTCGTCAACATGTGTATATGCGCTTATCGGCTATCAAGTTGACGGGGGGAGGCAACAATTAGATAGCAGAGCAGATCCAGTATGTTGATATCACTTTTCCTCACTTCATGACGGAGGGTTAGACTTTTATGTCATGTGGACATAAAATAGCTGTTATTTATGTTATTTTAGGTGTCCATCTCTGATATTTTCAATGCATAAATCATTTGTGCAATTCTGCATTATTAAAAAAAAAAGTTTTGTAAGGTAAACCTGATTATTACCCTTGGAAGATGGGATTTTTTTCCCGTATTCCTTTTTGTAACACAGGAATAGGGATGGGTAGCGAATCCAGTACTTATTTTTTCCAACGGTGCCATGTGAGCGGACTTGTCAAGACGTGGACTATGGAGTGGTTTGTTTTCCCGGAATGCAAAGGAATTGGATCGGACATGGCGTGAAGGTAAAGAAATGTTTAATCTACTACTATAAAAGGAACAAACAAAAAGCGCGCACAAGGCGGAGATACAAACTTAGCGTATAAACAAAAACTAGAACAAAGGCAGAACTATGGACATAAAACCAAGAAAACATTTACTGTGACGTGAAAAAACGAGCATGGAACAATGGCATGGAATACAAGCATGAGAAACAGGGGTAACAAGGGTAATGTCGCCAGGCCGACTGCCTGGCAACTACAAGCTTAAATAATACGTCATGATTGACAACAGGTGCGTAAGTCAAAACAAATCAGGTGCGTGAGTCCAAATGAATCAGGTGAAAACTAATGGGTTGCCATGGTGACAAAACAATGGAGCGTAAACAGAAACTAAAGGAGTCCAAAAACCAAACAGAACATAGCCAAACAAAACATGATCAAAAGACATGACGGGACTCAACCCGAAGACCTCTGGGTAATGTTGCAATTTTCAACGCCAACAAAGACACACACCATGGACCATGGCGACATATGCACACGTACCCCCATCCCGATCCCACGCTTTTGCCACCACTTCACCCCACTTCGGGCCAAATGCTAGCCCCCTCTCCTCCTGTTGCAAGTCTCGTGGTTTCTTCGTCAACATGTGTATCTGCGCTTATCGGCTAACAAGTTGACGGGGGGAGGCAAAATTGAGATAGCAGGAGCAGATCCAGTATGTTGCTATCACTTTTCCTCACTTCATGATGGAGGGTTAGACTTTTATGTCATGTGGACATAAAATAGTCGTTATTTACGTTATTTTAGGTGTCCATCTCTGATATTTTCAATGCTTAAATCATTTGTGCAATTCTGCATGATTAAAACATTTTTTTTTGGTAAGGTAAACCTGATTATTAACCTTGGAAGATGGGATTTTTTAAAATTTGTATTCCTTTTTGTAACACAGGGCTAGGGATGGGTAGCGAATCCGGTACTTCTTTTTTTGGTCCTGACCGAATCCCGCCGGTCCTACCGGGCACCGACTCACGTAAAATCCAACAGTGCCATGTGAGCGGACTCAGCCCGAAGACCTCTGGGTAATGTTGCAATTTTCAATGCCAAGAAAGACACACACCATGGACCATGGCGACATATGCACACGTACCCCCATCCCGATCCCACGCCTTTGCCACCACTTCACCCCACTTCGGGCCAAATGCTTGCCCCCTCTCCTCCTGTTGCAAGTCTCGTGGTTTCTTCGTCAACATGAGTATATGCGCTTATCTGCTAACAAGTTTTTTTTTCCTCGGCCCGAGTCTGTGCCTCCTCCTCCATCGAAGCCTGGTTTAAGATCGACTTTATTTTACTCATCCTCCTCCACCGTCTACCTTTTCCCCCCACCTTTTACGGTGCGCCGTAAGTAGCGACTCATCACCGTTGCTGTTCTGTTACCCTGTACAATGTTTGTCTAATCTTGTTCGGGTTTGTGGTGAAAATGAAATTTCGCTGTAACACGACTCTTTCCTCCGGGTTCCTCTGACCACCATAGACAGACATGACGGCGAGCAGTTTGTGACTCCGTTTTATTTTTCCAATAAACCTTCGTCTTGCATCGGGTCGCTTTTCAGCTCCGCCTTCAACTGCTCGCTCTGCCGTTTGCTTTTCAGCTCCACGTCGTCGTCTGCCTCTCGCTCTCGGTCGCTGGTTCTCCGCCTCCTTCTGCACCGTTCTCCTCTGCTGCTGCCCTTTTACACAGTGACAGGTGATCACAGAATTGCGCCCAGCTGGGCGATCCAGGCACCTGATGTCCATTTCGGAGCCGGTTCCGGCGCACCCAGCCTCGCTGCCGGTCCGCCGGCCACGTCTCCTCGCCACCATCTCGGAGTCGGCCCCGGCGTGCCCCGCCTTGCTGCAGGTCTGCCGGCCACGCCTCCTCGCCACCATCTCGGAGTCGGCCCCGGCGTGCCCCGCCTCGCTGCAGGTCTGCCGGCCACGCCTCCTCACACATACCATACTTTTTCACGAAAATCATCCAATACTGATACATATTTGGTGTGGTATAATCATTGAAATATGTATGTATTCAGCAGTGACGTGCAGTTACTAGAGGCAGGTGAGGCGGGGCCTCACCTGCCATCATGGAAAGAAAAAAAATGTAAAAAGAAAACATTTTTATTAAATTGTTATATGTATCCAGTGATTATACTATAAAGTTATTTTCCATTTAACTTCACCAGTTTTAGATTATTTTTATTCAAAATCGCTGAAATTTCACATTTGCCGTTCAAATACTGAGAAGAGACGGTGCGGTGAACAGCAGCCAGTTGAGGCACGTCACTCAGTTGTGCCTCACCATGGATTGCGGACTCGGCTAACTGCTGGCCTGCTGTGCAGTGAGACCGTATTGCTATATGAATTATATTATACATTTCCATAGTTTAGTTAGCTGAGGTATATAATGTACAGTGTATTTTGTCAACAACTGTATGTGTGTAACGTATTTCTTGTGCTGAGCGATCATAAAACGGCTGCAAAAGACGCACTGGCTGAGGCTCCAGTAATCCCGCCTCCTGCACCCCCGCCGTAGAATGCAACCCCTGACGGGAGTGTTATATCAACTAAAGCCCACACTTAAACTTTCCACGTGCAAGATTGAATCTATTTAAAAATATTATTTCGTAAGAAGCCAAAAAGTGCAAAAACAATAATGTTCGTGTTGGAGGAGTTGTGAATGACTGCAGGGCCACAACATTAGGTACACCTGCAGACTGCAGGTGTACCTAATTCACAACTCCTCCAACACAAACATTGTTTTTGCACTTTTTGGCTTCTTATTAAATAACTTTTGTAACCTATTTTTATGGGCTTTCCTCTTTGTGATGTTAAGTTCCTGTTTTGCGCTGTTATACAGTATATGCCTTGAGCGCTTATTTTGAAGGCGCTAAGAGCGGAAGTGATGACACGTTGGAGTGGAGCGGAGGTTTTTGAAAGAAGGTAAATAAAGTGGTCCTCGTGTAAACTGGAGCCTCCGTGTTTGTTATTTTGTAGTTTCATACAGTATAGGCGACATTTATAAACCCTCGGTTACACTTTTTTTAAATAGATTCAATCTTGCACGGGGAAAGTTTAAGTGAGGGCTTTAGTTGATATAACACTCCCGTCTGGGGGTGCATTAATCCAGCACAACAGCGGCGAATGGACTTCATTTATAAGTAAAGGTAAGACCATAATATTAATTTTTTTATTAAATGTGCTTTTTTGTGTGCTACAGTTTGTATGTGTAAAGTTAAAGTTAAGTTAAAGTACCAATGATTGTCACACACACACACTAGGTGTAATGAAATTTGTCCTCTGCATTTGACCCATCCCCTTGATCACCCCCTGGGAGGTGAGGGGAGCAGTGGGCAGCAGCGGTGCCGCGCCCGGGAATAATTATTGGTGATTTAACTCCCAATTCCAACCCTTGATGCTGAGTGCCAAGCAGGGAAGAATGCTGGTATGAGCTTTTAAACATAACCCGTTAACTGCTGCCAATCAAATGGTGAATAAGATACTCTTTAGGGTTCATATGTTTGTAAATCTGACCGTGATGAAGTCAGTGCCTCACCAGCCTTGAACCTCACCGCATGTCACTGGTATCCAGCAAGAGTACAAATCTCATGTGCTAACTAGCACACTCCTAAATAATCCACACCCTGGCAAGACAAATGGCTCTTTTGTAACATTTAATGACTGGAATATGCTGAGTACAAAAGTTTGGTAAGCAGCAGCCCTTCAGAGAAGTACAGAAGCATTTATCCTGTAAGGGAAGAAAGCCCGTGGTTGTTTGCTCTGTAATTAAGGACACCACATTTCCTCCAGCAAGCGTTCTCTCTCCTCTTGTTGGCAGCACTGCCTGCTATAATCTGTGGCCTTAATGAACACACGCATGAGTACGCGCACACATATTCTCCGTGAAATCCCTTTAGCTGCGAAGCATGACGTCTTAGCCGTTCGGTGGCTATAAATAGAATCCATCCCGGTTGGCTTCCAGGCCCCCCCTCGTCTATTTCCCCCTCTTCTGCTTCTTCTGTATTAACCGCGCCAGTGGTTTTCTTTTCCTAAAGTGCTTTCAACGCCGGACGGCCCGTCCCGTCCTTGGAAAGGTTACGCACATGTTTCATTGTTCCCCCGTTTTGTCTCTGCCCTCACTCCCCGAGGGGGACCGCGGAGGGCGGGGGGGAGACGGGCGAACGCGACGCCCCGAGAGACCGAGGCGGTCCCTTTTTCTGATCAACGACTAAAAGGGTCGTCGCGCCCCGCTGGTGCTGTCGACAAGACGGAACTGCACCGTCTTTAAAGAAAATTGAGGACGCAGGGATTCAACGGCGACCCCGAAACGGACTAATTGATGGCGAGATGGGTTTGAAACCCCCCTCGTGTCTTGCCGTCTGCCCTCGCCACATCAGTCGCCTCATTATACACGGAGTGACCTCATTATATCAGCGAGAAACAGGCTTTTCCCTGTATGACCCCCGTAGTCTTGATATGTAAGGCCCCCAGGACCCCATTAAAACGATGCGGTGCTTCAAAACCACTATGAGACAGACTTGATTCACGGCGGTTTAAAGCAGTGGTCCCCAACCTTTTTGTAGCTGCGGACCGGTCAACGCTTGAAAATTTGTTCCACGGACGGGGTGGTGTGTATGGTATTTTTTATTTTATTTTATTTTATTTTTTTGGAGGAGTTCAAGTACCTCAGAGTCTTGTTCACGAGTGAGGGAAGAGTGGATCGTGAGATCGACAGGCGGATCGGTGCGGCGTCTTCAGTAATGCGGACGCTGTATCGATCCGTTGTAGTGAAGAAGGAGCTGAGCCGGAAGGCAAAGCTCTCAATTTACCGGTCGATCTACGTTCCCATCCTCACCTATGGTCATGAGCTTTGGGTTATGACCGAAAGGACAAGATCACGGGTACAAGCGGCTGAAATTAGTTTCCTCCGCCGGGTGGCGGGGCTCTCCCTTAGAGATAGGGTGAGAAGCTCTGTCATCCGGGAGGAGCTCAAAGTAAAGCCGCTGCTCCTCCACATCGAGAGGAGCCAGATGAGGTGGTTCGGGCATCTGGTCAGGATGCCACCCGAACGCCTCCCTAGGGAGGTGTTTAGGGCACGTCCGACCGGTAGGAGGCCGCGGGGAAGACCCAGGACACGTTGGGAAGACTATGTCTCCCGGCTGGCCTGGGAACGCCTCGGGGTCCCACAGGAAGAGCTGGACGAAGTGGCTGGGGAGAGGGAAGTCTGGGCTTCCCTGCTTAGGCTGCTGCCCCCGCGACCCTACCTCGGATAAGCGGAAGAAGATGGATGGATGGATTTATTTTTTTGGTCATAAAGAAATACAATCATGTGTGCTTACGGACTGTATTCCTGCAGACTGTATTGATCTATATTGATATATAATGTATATATTGTGTTTTTTATGTTGATTTAATAAAAAAATAAAAAAAAAATAAATAACATAAAAATATATATATATTTTTTTTAATTTCTTGTGCGGCCCGGTACCAATCGGTCCACGGACCGGTGGTTGGGGACCACTGGTTTAAAGTACCAACTGTTGACTCTCAGCTGCTTGGAGTGATGTTGTCAAATTTACTGTTGTATTACGGGCCCAGTCTGCTCAGTGGCTCTAGTGCAGGGGTGCTCACACTTTTTCTGCAGGCGAGCTACTTTTCAATTGATCAAGTCGTGGGGATCTACCTCATTCATATATATAATTTATATTTACTTATTTATGAAATATATATTTTTGTTAACAAGTTAAAGGTGTTTAATGATAATACAAGCATGTTTAACACATATAGTTAATATTGTTAACAAGTTAAAGGTGTTTAATGATAATACAAGCATGTTTAACACATATAGTTAATATTGGTAATAAGTTAAAGGTGTTTAAAGATAATACAAGCATGTTTAACACTTATAGTTAATATTGGTAATAAGTTAAAGGTGTTTAAAGATAATACAAGCATGTTTAACACATAGTTAATATTGTTAACAAGTTAAAGGTGTTTAATGATAATACAAGCATGTTTAACACATATAGTTAATATTGTTAATAAGTCAAAGGTTTTTAAAGATAATACAAGCATGTTTAACACATATAGAAGACAAGAATATAAGTTGGTGTATTACCTGATTCTGATGACTTGCATTGATTGGAATCAGACAGTGGTGCTGATAACGTCCGCATTTTCGAATGGAGGAGAAAAAAAGTCCTTCTTTCTGTCCAATACCACATGAAAGTGGTTGGTTTTTGGCATCTTATTTATCCAGCTTCCGTACTCCTTTGTATACACTTTACAAGAAATACATTGTCGGCAAACTCCGTAGTTTGCTAGCTTGTGCACGCCAGCTTTTTGAGACTCTTATTTTGTTAGCGCAGGCAGGATGAAGCAGAGCTTTTATTGTGCAACTGTGCAGTCGGTCTTTGGAGTTTTGACGACAGGTACGGCGCCAGAGTCTGTTGAAATAAAGTGTTTCTCGCCTTCCTGTAGGTAATTGTAATGAGCTGGCAGCAGCCAGCGTCATCTCAGAAGACCCTCGGGTGCAGTGAATGTCAATCAAGTGACGAAAGTGACGTCATAGTGAAGATTTATGATCGCTCATTTTTAGGACTATTTTTTTTTTATGCCTGGCTGGTGATCGACTGACACACCCTCCACGATCGACCGGTAGCTCGCGATCGACGTAATGAGCACCCCTGCCATAGTGTGTGTTGGTGCAAGTGAGAGAGAGAGCAAGCGGCTGCTGTTGATATAACAGATGACAAAGAGTTGCTTTTGGCTTGGTTTGTACGGTAGACAACGACCAGTTTTGCTCGATAAAAGTATTTTACACCTTGTTTTGGTGTGGTTATGGCCGACAAACAATTTCGCTACATAAATTGACCGATGGAATTCCTGTCCTCCTTTGAGTGTCTCCACAGACGTTAGAATAACTTAAGTGTTGACAAACATTGTTTTTATCTGTTGTGGCCGCCTTTCGTCACCTGTTACTCACAGTTGCATTGCAAAATCATACAAAACAAACGATTTGTTTATTTTGTTTAGAGTGGGATTTGATTTTTTGCGCGGCATAGATTTGCTGTGCGCAGAGGACGCGTGAGCAGTGCGCAATTGCGCAGGTGCGCACCTTAGAGGGAACGTTGTTTGGGAATGTCCAGTGGGCCGGATTGAAAAGCTTAATGGTCCGCATGCGGCCCCCGGGCCTTAGTTTGCCCAGGTCTGTTTTAGCGTGTGCTACGCGGCTTCCACCACAGAGACACTCGGTCATTTATTGCACATTCATGGTATCTTTCATGGTCGTTTCACATGCGACGTGGGCCGGGCAACCAATAGGGCGTGTTTTTAATGGTTTCTCTCTCTGATTCAGGGGTCCGCTCCTTCTCCTGGGCACTAACCTTCTCAGTTCCTTTGGTTGAAGGGCAGGATTGTGTCGATCTCTGGCTTTGTTATTGGACAAAAACCTGAATGCTTGTAACACAAATTAAGGTCTTGAAGCCCCATGAAACAGCTGCAACCCATGCCAGAGGCCACTGTGTATGGGCACAGAGCTCCATGACCACGCCGACCATGCCGGGCTGCTCCCCTTCCATGGAGTCCTCGGCGTGGGTTAAAGACCTGCACGACATGCTGCTCTGCTTGTCTCCTTAGAGCAGTGGTCCCCCGGGCCGCACAAGAAATAAAAAAATAAAAAAAATTGTATTTTTATTTTTATTTTTATTTTTATTTTTATTTTTATTTTTATTTTTATTTTTATTTTTATTTTTATTTTTATTAAGTCAACATAAAAAACACAAGATACACTTACAGTTAGTGCACCAACCCACTAATTCACACTCATTCGCACAATCGGGTTGTTTCTTTCTGTTATTAATATTTCTGGTTCCTACATTATATATCAATATAGATCAATACAGTCTGCAGGGATACAGTCCGTAAGCCAGCGTTTCTCAAAGTGTGGGGCGCGCCCCACTGGTGGGGAATAGAGACATGACAGGTGGGGCGCGAGGAACGGGAGGGAATTTCACTTTAATTTTTTTTTTTTTTTTTTTAGATTTTTTTTTTTATACTATGCTTTCATTTTCTATACACAATGTAAATCACTTTGTGATTCTGTCTGTGAAATCCGCTATATAAATACATGTAAATTACTTATTTTTCCTGTAGGCTTTAAATTTCTAGGTAGGAGCAAAAGTTTGACAGACATAGCAACAGTAACTAATGGGGGCGGGGCTAAGCGGAACAAATTTGACGAGACAAGCGCAGCAAAATGAAAAGCTGTCCCACTGTCAAACGACACAGTTGCGAGACGTATATGCGACATTGCAAGTGATCTTGAGGAACAACTCGGAGACAAATGAAAAGAAAGTCGTTTTGCTTTACAAGTGGACGAAGCTACTGACAGCAATAAAGACTGCCTGTTCATCGCATACGTCCGCTTTGTGAATGGCGAGTCACTGTGCGAGGATTTGCTGTTTTGCAAATACATCAAAAATAGAGTCTCTGCTGATGAGCTGTTCAAGATAATGGACAGTTTCCTCAAAGAACACGACCTTATATGGGAAAACTGTGTGGGCTTTTGCTCTGATGGCGCAATGACCATGGCAGGGTCAAGAAACAAGCTGCAGGCTCTAATAAAGAGGGTTGCGCCAAATGCGCATTGGACACACTGTGTCATTCACTGGGAAGCACTCCCGTCATGGCAGCTCAGCCCCGAACTCAATGAGGTTTTAACAGATGTGAGCGCGGTAAATTTGATCAAAACACGACCACTGAAAGCGCGACTGTTCTCTGCACTGTGTGAGGAAATGGGAGCTGATCATAAAGCCGTGCTGTTTCACCATACTTGCCAACCTTGAGACCTCCAATTTCGGGAGGTGGGGGTGGGGGGCGTGGTTGGGTGTGGGGGCGTGGTTAAAGGGGAGGAGTATATTTACAGCTAGAATTCACCAAGTCAAGTATTTCACATATATATATATATATATATAAGAAATACTTGACTTTCAGTGAATTCTAGCTATATATATATATATATATATATATAAATAAGAGAAATACTTTGAATTTCAGTGTTCATTTATTTACACATATACACACACATAACACTCATCTACTCATTGTTGAGTTAAGGGTTGAATTGTCCATCCTTGTTCTATTCTCTGTCATTATTTTCCTAACCATGCTGAACACCCTCTCTGATGATCCATTCTGCTTCGTCTCCTTGTTGTGTGCGCAGTTGTGCACTGCACTCTCTAAAAGCCCTAGATGTTAATGTCACATATGCATGTACATTAGATGGCAGTATTGCCCTGTTTAAGAGTGTCACAACATTGCTGTTTACGGCAGACGAACTGCTTTACGGTAGACGAAAACGTGACTGCTGTTGTTGTGTGTTGTTGCCGTGCTGGGAGGACGTTAATGAAACTGCCTAACAATAAACCCACATAAGAAACCAAGAACTCGCCCTCGATCATTCTACAGTTATAACGTGATTGGGCAGGCACGCTGTTTATATTGTGGGAAAGCGGACGTGAAAACATGCTGTCGACACGTCACTCAGGTACGCGTGAATTTCGGGAGATTTTCGGGAGAAAATTTGTCCCGGGAGGTTTTCGGGAGAAGCGCTGAATTTCGGGAGTCTCCCGGAAAATCCGGGAGGGTTGGCAAGTATGTGTTTCACAGTGAAGCAAGGTGGCTCTCCCGGGGCAAAGTGCTGTCACTTGCCCTGTCTTGCCAAATGCATAGCTCCTCCTTTTTTTTTGCAAAGATTGCAAAGTGGCACTTTTATTTTATTTATTTTGAACTTGATGCAAGTTATTTGATTTATTATGGAACTTGATGCAAGTTATAACACATTTATTTGATTTATTATTGAACTTGATGCAAGTTATAACACTTTTATTTGATTTATTATTGAACTTGATGCAAGTTATAACACTTTTTTTGATTTATTATTGAACTTGATGCAAGTTATTTTATTTATTATTGAACTTATACCAGGCAGCACAGTGGAAGAGGGGTTAGTGCATCTGCCTCATAATACGAAGGTCCTGAGTAGTCTTGGGTTCAATCCCGGGCTCGGGATCTTTCTGTGTGGAGTTTGCATGTCCTCCCCGTGACTGCGTGGGTTCCCTCCGGGTACTCCGGCTTCCTCCCACCTCCAAAGACATGCACCTGGGGATAGGTTGATTGGCAACACTAAATTGGCCCTAGTGTGTGAATGTGAGTGTGAATGTTGTCTGTCTATCTGTGTTGGGCCTGCGATGAGGTGGCGACTTGTCCAGGGTGTACCCCGCCTTCCGCCCGATTGTAGCTGAGATAGGCTCCAGCGCCCCCCGCGACCCCAAAGGGAATAAGCGGTAGAAAATGGATGGATGGATGGGCAAGTTATACCACAGCTGCACAGTTATTTTATTTATTATTGAACTTGATGTTATTTTATGTTATTGAGTTTGAATGTATACAACTTGATGTTACTTGATGTTCAATAAATTTGAAAATGTTAAGCTTGGCATTAGCGTTCTGTTGGGGCGATGGGGGCAGGTGGGGCTTGAAAACTCCCCCTTGTCCAAAGTGGGGGATGACAAAAAAAGTTTGAGAACCACTGCCGTAAGCACACATGATTGTATTTTTTTATCCCAAAAAAAAAAAAAAAAAAATTTTTAAAAAAATAAATACAAAAATATATATAAAAATACTACCCCCGCCCGGTCCGTGGGACAATTTTTTTTTTTTTTTTTTTTTTTTTTTTTTTTGTCCTGTTCAGCTTCTCAGGCAAATCATATAGTTGATGTAGATGCCCATATCGGCTGTTCAGATTTACTTTACAAAAGAAAAGTGTAGGATACTTCTCTTGGTGCCTTATTTGTATTTGACTTTATTAAATGTATTTATATTATCATTTGGTGCAGCTGGGCCGGAGCAGGAGGGGATAGAAAGAGGAAAAAAAAAGGAAGTGGGACAAATTTTCAAGCGTTGACCTGTCCGCAGTTACAAAAAGGTTGGGGACCACTGCCTTAGAGTTATCGTACTAAATCGAAACTTTTACGTCAACGGCGAGAAGTGCTCCTAATCGGAACTCATGCACCCCCTGCATCTGCGCATATACATCCAATGAATGCGGAACTGTAAAAGTTGCCATTTTCAACACCAACAAAGCAAGTATGCTTGGTAGAAAACTTTGGACCGTAAAGTAAGGCTTCCCTCTTCTAAAATGCGCTAGCTTGATGCTCATCTACATTGGATTTGCCATTGACAGGCTATTATTAGCATTAGCGATTTTACATGGCGATTTCAACCCCTCCAAATTTGGTGATTAAAACTACAGCTGAGGTGAATGTTACAGTCAAACAGTAATAAGCACAATAGTTAGAGTATAAATACATTGTAGGGTGCAACATAAAAATAGAAAATAAAAAAAAAGAAGCTACTTCCTAGTTAGACAAAATACCATATATATCCTGTAAGGTACTACCATCTGATGTCCTGGAAGTGCAACAGGACAGCACAGTTATTCTGATCAGCTCATTTTTTAAATGTTGCAATAGCAAATGAGATTATACTAACAAAAACAATGAATGTTTGTTAACTCACGCAAAAATACCAAAAATTGGTATTTTCGAGTACCGGCATTGATTCCCAGGTTTAAATGTGAATGGTACTAAATGATGGCATGTTTTTGTATTTTGTCATTTAGTAAGCATGTGGTGCACAATTTATCTTCTACAAAAATAGGTCCAAAGAGCAGCAACAGCTTTTTTTTTTCATGGTAACGCCCTTGGTCATGAAATATTCTTTTTTGAAATTGTTAATATGAAAAACAATGCAGTCAATGATTGCTTAATGTCGAGAGTCAAAGGACGTCAACCGCTGTCTTATATTCATAATAATAATAATTAAAAACGTCCTTGTAAAAATGTGATTTAGCTCCAGTGTCTTGACTACAATGAAACCTGCTAGTCCATGAGTTCTAGGAGCTAGTATTAGGACATTAGTGTAAAAAAAACAAAAACAAATACAAATCATTAAGTCTAATGGGAAAAATAAATAAATTTTAACAATTTAAATTCAGAAGTCTAAGGCATGTAGGATAATATTAAGGCGTCATTCTTCTAATATTATTCATAACATATTTTGATTTATTTTCAAATTATTTTTTATTTTCAGGCCTGCCTTACTAATATCATATCCTTCTACATCAAACTTAACTTTTCAGAACAGCCCTGAAAACCCTTTTGTTTTTTTTGGCCATAACCTAAGCAATAAAGTGTGATGAGCCAAAGAATTAAAGGCCTACTGAAATGTGATTTTCTTATTTAAACGGGGATAGCAGGTCCATTCTATGTGTCATACTTGATCATTTCGCGATATTGCCATATTTTTGCTGACAGGATTTAGTAGAGAACATCGACGATAAAGTTCGCAACTTTTGGTCGCTGATAAAAAAGCCTTGCCTCTACCGGAAGTAGCAGACGAGCAGAGGTGGGTAGAGTAGCCAGAAATTGTACTCAAGTAAGAGTACTGTTACTTTAGAGATTTATTACTCAAGTAAAAGTAAGGAGTAGTCACCCAAATATTTGCTTGAGTAAAAGTAAAAAGTATGTTGTGAAAAAACTACTCAAGTACTGAGTAACTGATGAGTAACATACACACTCATATATATATATATATATATATATATATATATATATATATATATATATATATATATATATATATATATATATATATATATATATATATATATATATACATATATACATATACATTGATATATACAGTATATAATTTATAAGTATTTATTTTGCTGTTTTTGTTTACATGTTAAAGGTGTTTTAATGAATATACATGTGTTTAACATATAGATTCCTTTCTTTAATGAAGACTAGAATATAAGTTGGTGTATTACCTGATTCTGATGACTTGCGTTGATTGTAATCAGACAGTCGTGATGATAACGTCCACGTTTTCAAATGGAGTAGAAGAAAAGTTCCTCCTTTCTGTCTAATACCACATGAAAGTGGTGGGTTTTTGGCATCCTATTTGTCCAGCTTCCATATTCGTTTTTATACACTTTACAAGAAATATATTGGCGTCAAACTCCGTAGCTTGCTAGCTTGTTTACGCTGGCTTTCGGAGACTCTTGTTTTGAAAGCGCAAGCGCGATGGCGCGGCACTTTTATTGTGAAGACAGGAACGTCCTCATGTGCGGTCAGTCTTGAGGCTTTTGACGGTACGGTTGAAATAAAACAAGTATCTTTTTTCCTTCACACTTTTGATTGATTGATTGGAACTTTTATTAGTAGATTGCACAGTACAGTACATATTCCGTACAATTGACCACTAAATGGTAACACCCCAATAAGTTTTTCAACTTGTTTAAGTCAGGTCATGTGACCACCTGGCTCTGTTTGATTGGTCCAACTTCACCAGTGACTGCATCTGATTGGTGGAACGAAGTGAAACGTCACCAGTAAGGCAGGCACTTTGAAGGTCTGTCTGACAGACCAAAACAAACAAAGCGTGCATTAACAGATCGATAAAAATTAGTAGCGAGTAGCGAGCTGAATGTAGATAAAAGTAGCGGAGTAAAAGTAGCGTTCCTTCTCTATAAATATACTTAAGTAAAAGTAAAAGTATGTTGCATTAAAACTACTCTTAGAAGTACAATTCATCCCAAAAGTTACTCAAGTAGATGTAACGGAGTAAATGTAGCGCGTTACTAACCACCTCTGCAGACGAGTAGCGTGACGTCACAGGTTGTGGAGCTCCTCACATCTGCACATTGTTTACAATCATGGCCACCAGCAGCGAGAGCGATTCGGACCGAAAAAAGCGACGATTTCCCCATTAATTTGAGCGAGGATGAAAGATTTGTGGATGAGGAAAGTGAGAGTGAAGGACTAGAGGGCAGTGGGAGCGATTCAGATAGGGAAGATGCTGTGAGAGGCGGGTGGGACCTGATATTCAGCTGGGAATGACAAAAACAGTAAATAAACACAAGACATATATATACTCTATTAGCCACAACACAACCAGGCTTGTATTTAACATGCCACAAATTAATCCCGCATAACAAACACCTCCCCCCCTCCCGTCCATATAACCCGCCAATACAACTCAAACACCTGCACAACACACTCAATCCCACAGCCCAAAGTACCGTTCACCTCCCCAAAGTTCATACAGCACATATATTTCCCCAAAGTCCCCAAAGTTACGTACGTGACATGCACATAGCGGCACGCACGTACGGGCAAGCGATCAAATGTTTGGAAGCCGCAGCTGCATGCGTACTCACGGTACCGCGTCTGCGTATCCAACTCAAAGTCCTCCTGGTAAGAGTCTCTGTTGTCCCGGTTCTCCTCAGGCCAATGGTAAAGCTTGACGGTCATCTTTCGGGATTGTAAACAATGAAACACCGGCTGTGTTTATGTTGCTGCAGCCGCCCTCAATACACCGCTTCCCACCTACAGCTTTCTTCTTTGCTGTCTCCATTGTTCATTGAACAAATTGCAAAAGATTCACCAACACAGATGTCCAGAATACTGTGGAATTTTGCGATGAAAACAGACGACTTAATAGCTGGCCACCATGCTCTCCCAAAATGTCCTCTACTATCCATGACGTCACATGCCGGCGTCATCATACCGAAACGTTTTCAGCAGGATATTTCGCGCAAAATTTAAAATTGCACTTTAGTGCCGTATTGGCATGTGTTGCAATGTTAAGATTTCATCATTGATATATAACCTTTCAGACTGCGTGGTCGCTAGTTGTGGGTTTCAGTAGGTCTTTAAGATTGTATACATTTACACAGCTGTTTCTTTAGAATCTGAATTTTGGGCTTAAAATGTTATTTTGTGGCCATTAAAAAGTATTTACCAAATTTTTCGGACTATAAGGAGTCGGCCTCAGGGGTTCGGCGGAGGTCAAGACACACCCGACTCATCGTGTAAATAAAAACTTCTCCCTATCGGCATATTACGGATACGGCAACAGCAGAAGTCACACAAATTACACACGCATGTGTGTAATTTGTTGTGAGTTCATGCACCGTGTTGCTTTTGTTCTTTGAACAAGGTGATTTTCATGCACGGTTCATTTTGTGCACCAGTAAAAAAAACATATAACTTTGTCTTGAATTTGAAAAAAAACAAAAAACATTTTATTTTTCACTAAAGAAGGGTTCGGTGAATGCGCATATGAAACTGGTGGGGTTCAGTACCTCCAACAAGGTTAAGAACCACTGATATAGAACATTACACACGGCGCTCAAAAATCTGTCAAAATGTTTTAGTACCACTTTGCTGAGCTACGCTTGATGGATTGTCGGAGCATTATGGCTACAGTAGTCAGACGTACTGTGCTTCAACATACATCTTTTTTTCTATCTTTACTTGTTCTTCTTCTTCTTCTTCTTCTTCTTCCTTTATTTTCTTTTTTTCTAATATTTCTTCTTATTTTTCTTCTTCTGCTGCTTCTTTTTCTTCTTTTTCCCATTTTCTTCTTTTTTCTCTTTTCTTTTTCTTCTTTTTCTTTTTTTCTTTCATTTTTTTTCTTTTTTCTTTTATTCTAAGTTTATCTAGTCTTTCTTATTTTTTCTTCCTTTCCTTCCTTTTATTTAATTGTTTCTTCTTTTTCCTCTTCTGCTACTTATTTTTCTTCTTTTTCCCCCCTTTTCTTCTTCTTTCATTTTCTTCTTTTCCTGTTTCTTCTTTTTCTATTTTTTCCTTTCCTTTTCATTTTCCTTTTTCAAATAATTTTTTTTTATTTTTCCATTTTTTTTGTCTTCATTTTATCCTACTTTTTCTTATTTTTGTGTCTTTGACTTTTTCTTCATTTGCTCTTTCTTTTCTTTTTCTTCCTATCTTTTCTTTTCTTCTTTTTCTAGTTCTGCTACTTCTTTTTCCCTTTTTCTTCTTTTTTCTTCTTCTTTCTTTCTTTCTTTCTTTTTTCTAATCTTTCTTCTTATTTTCCTCCTTCTGCTGCTGCTTTTTCTTCTTCTTTTTCCCCCGTCTGCTGCTGCTTTTTCTTCTTCTTTTCCCATTTTCTTCTCTTTTCTCTTTTCTTTTTCTTCTTTTTCTTTTTCTCTTTCTCTTTCGTTTTATTATTTTTTTTCTTCTAATTTTTTCTTGTCTTTTTCTTTTTTTTTTCTTCCTTTTTTTTTCTTTCTTCTTTTTCCTCTTCTGCTACTTATTTTTGTTATTTTTTCCCCTTTTTTCTTCTTTCATTTTCTTCTTTTCCTTTTTCTTCTTTTTCTCTTTTTTTCTTTCCTTTTCTTTTTCTTTTTCCTCTTTCAAATTTTTATTTTTTTATTTTTCTATTTTTATTTCTTTATCTTCATTTTGTCCTACTTTTTCTTATCTTTTTTTGTCTTTGATTTTTTCTTCATTTGCATTTTCTTTTCTTTTTCTTTTCTTTTCCCTTTTTTCTTCTTTTTCATTTTCTTCTTTTCCCATTTTTCTTCTTTTTTTATTTTCTTCTATTTTATTTTTCTTCTTTTCCTTTTTCTTTTTATCTTTTGTATTTTTCCTCTTTCATCTTCTTTTCTTTTTTCTTCTTTTTCTCTTTTTTCTTCTTTTTCCTACTTTTTCTTATCTTCTTTTTTGTCTTTTTCTTCTTCTTTCTTCTTCTTTTTTCTTTTTCCTCTTCTTCTGTATTTGATGGTAGGTCGCCACCAACGTTATTTAGCGGCTCAGGCTAGCGACTCTCTCGTAGCTAACCTACTCGCTTGTGGTCGGGGGAGCAGTGCGAGCAAGACGATGTGTCAAGCCGAAATAAAAGTAGTTCTTCGGTGTTCGCTCTTACTCGAACAAATGTTGCTATAGCTTGGTTTACATGCAGGTTACGGCACTCTTCCATTCTTCACAATAACAGCACTGTACGCAACATCCGGTCTTTCAGCGCTAACAAAATAAATACACTTGGTACGTTTAAGCTCTCATTGGTACATTTACGTTACAAAATCACGATTTGACTTTTAATACTGGTGAAAATTGAAGTAAAGATTTTTGCAATTAAACAATAGATATTTTAGATTCCGTTAAAATACTGATAAAGCGCGTGCGTCAGTTTATGATCATGTGGTTCTACAGATTGTCCAGTTATTTTTTTCGTTGACACTAGTTCAAGGGTCAGTGTTACGTACGGCGGGGGAAGGAGACGACGCAGCGACAGGGATAAGTTCTACAGGTTTATTGAACTTAAATGAGGTGTTGGAGGGTGTATGCTACTAAGAGTGTATGGTGTAAGACAATGTGAAGAATTAACAATGTAAATGTTACCAGAGGGGCAAGGCAAGAAGGCAGTCCATGAGCAAGCGAGAGGTCGGGGGGGTGGAGAGAGGTGTCGAGAACCTTGTCCGAGCGGGGATTGAGGGAAGCAGTCCGAAAGTCCGGAGGGAAGTCTAAGGAAACGAGGCGCACAACTCGATCACTGGAGACGGAGGGAAAACTGCGGGGGAACACTGAGGACATATAAGACACGGGCAGAGGGAAAGCATAGAGAGCAGGCACGAGGAGGGAAGCCAGAGACGTGATGCTTACTACAGAGAGTGAACTACGTTCCGGCACTGGATCTTCGGGTCTGCTGGTCTTTATGTCGTCTGACGTCATCAGATCCAGGTGCCCGGATTGTTGATTGCCTGCAGCCGTGCAGGGGCGTGGCCGCGATGCAGGAAGAGCGAGCAGGGGCGTGTCCCGGGCGCTTGCTGCAGATGGCATGAAGGCCTTAGCAGATATTTTTAAGTTATATTTTAAGATTTTTTGGTAAAAAACCCAATCGATGAACAATCATGTTGAGACATATACAATTTTGGGATGTTATTTATTTGTTTCGTATTTTGTGGAAGTGTGCAAGTTCAAACACTTTTTGTCCGACAAGATGTCATGTGTACTTGGCACCAGGCCCGGCCCAAACCATTCTGGCGCCCTAGGCAAGATTTCTTCACTTCACTGCCACATCGGCAGTGAAGTGTATATACTCACAAGAAACCGAATAGTTTTGTCTTTGACCTTTTTTTTTTTACTTACAACTATACCTAATATATAAAGGGGTGGAAAAATGACTATTACCTGCAGGGCAAACATGAGCTAACCAGAAGGCGTAATGTTGTAACAAATAATATTTCTATTAAATAGGCTTTACTTTGCGTTTTAATTAACGTGGGATTATTTTTTGTATTTAGATATAATAGTACCAACTTTTTTTTTTTTTCTCCAACATTTGTGGCACTGGCGTGGCGCCCCCTGATGGACGGCGCCCTTAGCATTTGCCTATACGGCCTATGCCACGGGCCGGCCCTGCTTGGCACCCTGCTAGTCTTCCATGTTAACATTTAAAAAAAAAGGCTACCTCGCTGCAGGCACGGAGATGCGCTCAGTAATGTCATTATGTAACTATGTCTCTCTTACATATCTATTTTTTTTTGTTTACCTCTCCCTTTATTGCACCCAAAAGTAAAACAAGCAAAAAAAAAAAAAAAAAAAAAAAAAAAGGATTTGCATTTTAGGAGACACGTGAGCTACGGAACCCGGGGCACACACAAAGAACCGCCACGGTGACGCTTGCAAATGTGACATGGTGCCACGAATAAAAGTCAGTCGCTCAAAGGCAACATGCTGAGGGTTTTGGGGAGAGTGTCTTTAACACACACGCACGCACTTAAACACATACAGGCCCGGCAGTCATTTTGTTGTCTGAACAGCATGTACCCATCAAACCCTACCTTCTCTCTCAAAGCGTGTGTCACAAGGCGGGGGACCGGGCTGCTCCCTCAACTGTGGAGGTCCGGCATGATGACGGTGGGGGGGAGGCAAAATTGAGTTGGCAGAAGTAGATCCAGAATGTTGATATGTTGATATCGCTTTTACTCACTTCATAACGGAGGGTTTTTGATCGATTGATTGAGACTTTTATTAGTAGATTGCACAGTGAAGTACATATTCCGTACAATTGACCACTAAATGGTAACACCCCATACGTTTTTCAACTTCTTTTGATTCATGATACAGATATATACTATCATCATAATGCAGTCATCACACAAGATAATCATCAGAGTATATACATTGAATAATTTACATTATTTACAATCCGGGGGGTGGGATGTGTGTGTGTGTGTGTGTGTGTGTGTGTGTGTGTGTGTGTGTGTGTGTGGGGGGGGGGGGTTAGGTTTGGTTGATATCAACACTTCAGTCATCAACGATTAAGATTTAGGGATTAAGGCGAAGAAATGGGCTAAATTGCTGAACGTGCCACTTTCGTATGCACTTAGCGTAAAACAACATAAACGTGGCGAGTGACCTCTTTTAATCATGGCCCTGCCATGTTGGCCTCTCTACCCACAATCCTTCACTCTGTAATCATGTTCTATATGTGACAGAAAGCCGGAATCACTTATTTCGACACGTCTTCTAACCCTTAGGTTTAACAAAGCAAATATTTTTAACTACAAAAAAACCTGCTTATGTCATCAACTTTTTAATATTAATATGGATATTGGTTGTAATAACAAGCTTGACATGCTGCGTGTATCGTGATCATCATAAAGTGTGACTCACTCCGCGGATTGTTGTCCGTTTTTTCCAGTTGACTTTGGGTAAGCACTCGGTTTATGTCGTAGCTTATCGTTATCTCGGTCAGTCATTTAGGGTTACTCAAATTTGGTTATTATGAAATAAGGAAATATAAAGTAGTGAATGGGGAAATACGTGACAAATGTCAAGTGTGGCATGAGTATGGGTTAACTGTCACCCCCATCTTGTCATTTGTTTGTACCTATTGATAGAGAACAATTAAAAATGTTTGCGTTAATTATTATGAAATAAGGAAATATAAAGTAGTGAATGGGGAAATACGTGACAAATGTCAAGTGTGGCGTGACAATGGGTTAACTGTCACCCCCATCTCGTCATTAGTGTTGTCCCGATACCAATATTTTGGTACCGGTACCAAAATTTATTCGATACTTTTCGGTACTTTTCTAAGTAAAGGGGACCACAAACAATTGCATTATTGGCTTTATTTTAACAAACAAATCTTAGGGTACATTAAACATATGTTTCTTATTGCAAGTTTGTCCTTGAATAAAATAGTGAACATACTGTACTAGACAACATTGTCTTTTAGTAGTAAGTAAACAAAGGGTCCTAATTTAGCTGCTGACATATGCAGTAACATATTGTGTCATTTTCCATTCTATTGTTTTGTCAACATTATTAAGGACAAGTGGTAGAAAATGAATTATTAATCTACTTGTTCATTTACTGTTCATATGGAGGGGGGGGGGGGTTAGGTTTGGTTGATATCAACACTTCAGTCATCAACAATTGCATCATCAGAGAAATGGACATTGGAACAGTGTAGGACTGACTTGGTAGGATATGTACAGCAAGTAGTGGACATAGAGAGAGAGAGATCAGAAAGCATAAGAATAAGTATCTACATTTGATTATTTACAATCCGGGGAGGTGGGATGTGGAAGGGAGGGTGTTAGTTTAGGGTTGAAGTTGCCTGGAGGTGTTCTTTTAGTGCGGTTTTGAAGGAGGATAGAGATGCCCTTTCTTTTATACCTGTTGGGAGCGCATTCCATATTGATGTGGCGTAGAAAGAGAATGAGTTAAGACCTTTGTTAGATCGGAATCTGGGTTTAACGTGGTTAGTGGAGCTCCCCCTGGTGTTGTGGTTATGGCGGTTATTTACGTTAAAGGGGAACATTATCACAATTTCAGAGGGGTTAAAACCATTAAAAATCAGTACCCCGTGGTTTATTTTATTTTTCGAAGTTTTTTTCCAAATTTTACCCATCACGCAATATCCCTAAAAAAAAGCTTCAAAGTGCCTGATTTTAACCATCGTTATATACACCCGTGCATTTTCCTGTGACGTCACACAGTGATGCCAACACAAACAAACATGGCGGATAAAACAGCAAATTATAGCGACATTAGCTCGGATTCAGACTCGGATTTCAGCGGCTTAAGCGATTCAACAGATTACGCATGTATTGAAACGGATGGTTGTAGTGTGGAGGCAGGTAGCGAAAACGAAATTGAAGAAGAAACTGAAGCTATTGAGCCATATCGGTTTGAACCGTATGCAAGCGAAACCGACGAAAACGACACGACAGCCAGCGACACGGGAGAAAGCGAGGACGAATTCGGCGATCGCCTTCTAACCAACGATTGGTATGTGTTTGTTTGGCATTAAAGGAAACTAACAACTATGAACTAGGTTTACAGCATATGAAATACATTTGGCAACAACATGCACTTTGAGAGTGCAGACAGCCCAATTTTCATCAATTCATATATTCTGTAGACATACCCTCATCCGCGCTCTTTTCCTGAAAGCTGATCCGTCCAGTTTTGGAGTTGATGTCAGCAGGCCAGGGAAGCTATGGTCGATATTCTTCTATGCCATCTCTGTCGTAGCATAGCTTTCGTCGGTAAAGTGTGCGGAACAAACGTCCAGTTTCTTGCCACTTTCGCATCTTTGGGCCACTGGTGCAACTTGAATCCGTCCCTGTTCGTGTTGTTACACCCTCCGACAACACACCGACGAGGCATGGTGTCTCCAACGTACGGAAAACAGTCGAAAAAACGGAAAATAACAGAGCTGATTTGACTCGGTGTTTGTAATGTGTTTGAGAAAATGGCGGATTGCTTCCCGATGTGACGTCACTCTGTGACGTCACCGCTTCGAGAGCGAATAATAGAAAGGCGTTTAATTCGCCAAAATTCACCCATTTAAAGTTCGGAAATCGGTTAAAAAAATATATGGTCTTTTTTCTGCAACATCAAGGTATATATTGACGCTTACATAGGTCTGGTGATAATGTTCCCCTTTAAGGAAGTAGTTTGACGTGTACTTCGGTAGACTGTTATGTCATGTGGACATAAAATAGCCGTTATTTACATTATTTTAGGTG
>NC_084573.2:29432500-29437500 GCF_033978685.3 Nerophis lumbriciformis
ACTCGTGAACAAGACTCCGAGGTACTTGAACTCCTCCACTTGGGGCAGGGTCTCCTCCGCAACCCGGAGATGGCACTCCACCCTTTTCCGGGCGAGAACCATGGACTCGGACTTGGAGGTGCTGATTCTCATCCCAGTCGCTTCACACTCAGCTGCGAACCGATCCAGTGAGAGCAGAAGATCCTGGCCAGATGAAGCCATCAGAACCACATCATCTGCAAAAAGCAGAGACCTGATCCTGCAGCCACCAAACCGGATCCCCTCAACGCCTTGACTGCACGTAGAAATTCTGTCCATAAAAGTTAGGAACAGAATCGTTGACAAAGGGCAGCCTTGGCGGAGTCCAACCCTCACTGGAAACGTGTCCGACTTACTGCCGGCAATGCGGACCAAGCTCTGACACTGATCATACAGGGAGCGGACCGCCACAATCAGACAGTCCGATACCCCATACTCTCTGAGCACTCCCCACAGGACTTCCCGAGGGACACGGTCGAATGCCTTCTCCAAGTCCACAAAGCACATGTAGACTGGTTGGGCAAACTCCCATGCACCCTCAAGGACCCTGCCGAGAGTATAGAGCTGGTCCACAGTTCCACGACCATATATGTATATATGTGTATATGAATATATGTATATATGTATATGAATATATAAATATGTATATGAATATATATGTATGTATATGAATATATATGTATGTATATGTATGTATGTATATGTATATGTATATATATGCATATGTATGTATATGTATATATACATATATATATATATATATATATATATATATATATATTAGAGATGTCCGATAATATCGGCCTTCCGATATTATTGGATGATAAATGCGTTAAAATGTAATATCGGAATTAATCGGTATCGTTTTTTTAATTATCGGTATTGGTTTTTTATTTTATTTTGTATTTTATTATTATTATTTTTTTAATTAAATCAACATAAAAAACACAAGATACACTTACAATTAGTGCACTAACCCAAAAAACCTCCCTCCCCCATTTACACTCATTCACACAAAAGGGTTGTTTCTTTCTGTTATTAATATTCTGGTTCCTACATTATATATCAATATATATCAATACAGTCTGCAAGGGATACAGTCCGTAAGCACACATGATTGTGTGTGCTGCTGGTCCACTAATAGTACTAACCTTCAACAGTTAATTTTACTCATTTTCATTCATTACTAGTTTCTATGTAACAGTTTTTATATTGTTTTACTTTCTTTTTTATTCAAGAAAATGTTTTTAATTTATTTATCTTATTTTATTTTATTACATTTTTTTAAAAGTACCTTATCTTCACCATACCTGGTTGTCCAAATTAGGCATAATAATGTGTTAATTCCACGACTGTATATATCGGTTGATATCGGTATCAGTTGATATTGGTATCGGTAATTAAAGAGTTGGACAATATCGGAATATCGGATATCGGCAAAAAGCCATTATCAGACATCCCTAATGTGTATGTATGTGTATGTATATGTATATATATGTATATGTGTGTATATATATATATATATATATATATATATATATATATATATATATATATATATATACAGGTATATATATATATATATATATATATATATGTATGTATGTATGTATGTATGTATGTATGTATGTATGTATGTATGTATGTATGTATGTATGTATGTATGTATGTGTATATATGTATATTAAGATTTTTCAATACAGAAAGGTAACGCTTCACCTTCCAGGTGATGCCATCTCCTGCTAACCATGTTTTACAAAACAGTTACTATATTCTTGTAAGTAGAAATACATTTGCTGTTTTATGTCAATTTTGTTCTGTCAAAATCCCATTTATTTTTATTATTCTTTTTTTCAGTAAATAGAAACAAAAATGATAAATAAGAAGGACATAATACAATTGAAAATAAAATACTGATTTGTGAAACATTTGTACAGTTTAGAAACGGTCGCAATGCTAAATTTAGCTAGCCTGCCAAAGGGGTTGTCCATTGTATGTTAGCATTAAGCTAGTGGTATGCAAACCAACCTTTTACCCTGTATGGATGCATTGCTTTTTTTTCAGTTCAAACCAGACTGTATTGTGGATTTAACATGATTCCTACATATATGTGCACTTTACGTCTATAACAATTACAAAGTACAGTAAAACGATACAATGTAACAAAAAATATGTCATGATACTAACACAATTTTTTTTCTTTACGTTTTTAACCTTCTTTAAAAAAAAACTGCATGCGTCCTAGACAATTATGCAAATCATACAACGTCATCACTTTGACCCCATACTGGCCACGCCCCCTCCACCACAAATAATATTGCCGTTTTGTGGGTATCAGTGTTATTTTTTGTATTTTATTTTATTTTTTACAAACGCCATTCTTCCTCCACGCTGTTATCGTACCCGTGAGAGCCAGGAGAGCCTCACACCATCAAAAGTGCTGAACTAATTACAAGCTCACAGCAACGGTGCACCGGTGAGTACGCTCGCACTCGACTCAGCCCAATGACGACCAAGCGCAGAGTGCACTTCACTAAATATTGCAGTGCGCTTATGAGTTGCCCGCTTGTCAAAACAAGAACCCGCCCTTCCAGTAACTTTTGCAAGCGTCCAATAAACTCCCCTACATTACAGTGTGAGGCACACGTGCATCACATAGCCTGATGTATGAATGTAACCATTCAGCATTTTAATAATACATCGCCGTACAACTTGGAAGTATGCTAACTTGAGTACTTAAGTGTACTTTTACTGTGCACTTGGTAGCTCACCTACTTTGCACACATAACTTGTGTACTTAAGTGATCGTAAATTGTGCCCTAAGTTGGTGCACCTGACAAGTGCACTTAACTTGTGTTTTAGTACAGTTAGCATGTGTACATAAGTGCACATAAATATGCATTTAGTAAGTACACTTATTTTGCACACTTAACACGTGCATTTCATATATTTTGCTCACTAAACTTGTGACGTAAGTTCACTTAAATTGTGCAATTGGTAAGTGGACGTATTTTGCACACTTAACTTGTGCACTTAACATGTGTACCTAATGTGTGTGCATAAGTGCATTTAAATAAGGGCACTTATTTTAAGCTTACTTATGAACTTAAAATCTGTACTTTGTGCACTTCAATTGTGCACTTGGTAAGTGCGCTTATTTTGTGCACTTATATTGTGTACTAAAGTGCACTTACATTCTCATTAAGTTATTGTACTAACAAGTGCACTCAACATCTTTACTTGGTGTGTGTAAATCTTGCACTTACAGTAGTTAAGTGCGCTTATTTTACACTCTTAACATTTGCAGTTAACTTGCGTATGCGGGTGCACCTAAATTGTCCATTAAGTAAGTGCACTTAACAAGTGCACTTAACCTCTGTATTTAGTGCACTTAAATTATGCACTTTCTCAGTGTGCTTATTTTTTGCACTTAACTTGTGTACTAAAGTGATCCTATATTGCGCCCTTAGTCTGTGTACTTAAGTGCACTTAAAATGTGCATTTAGTAAGTACACTTATTTTTTCACACTTAACACATGCACTTAATGTGTGTACATCAGTACACTTATTTTGCTCACCAAACTTGTGACATAAGTGCACTTAAATTCTGCAATTGGTAAGTGGACTTATTTTGCTTATTTAACTTGTGCACTTAACATGTGTACCTAAGTACACAAGTGCATTTAAATCAGTGCACTTATTTTAAGCATTTTGATTATGAACTTAAAATCTGTACTTTTTGCACTTCAATTGTGCACTTGGTGAGTGCGCTTATTTTGTGCACTTATACTGTGTACTAAAGTGCACTTACACCTTCAAAGCTTCAACAATTTGTTTTCTCAGTTCCCAATTGTTTATTGACTGTTGTTAAAAGAAAAGGTGATGTAACACAGTGGTGAACATGCCCTTTCCCAATTACTTTGGCACGTGTTGCAGCCATGAAATTCTAAGTTAATTATTATTTGCAAAAAAAATAAAGTTTATGAGTTTGAACATCAAATATCTTGTCTTTGTAGTGCATTCAATTGAATATGGGTTGAAAAGGATTTGCAAATCATTGTATTCCGTTTATATTTACATCCAACACAATTTCCCAACTTATATGGAAACGGGGTTTGTACTTAAGTGCACTTAAATCCTGCACTGAACATGTGCATGGTAATTGTTGCGTTAGGACCAGATGTTCCTCCCAGGGAATTTAAGTTGCTGGTCACTCCCAAGTTCTTTTGATGACACATAAGCTGAGTTCAATTTGACCACCAGACAGAATGGGTATTTTGTGATTTATTTTCAAAGCTTTGAAAATAAACGTGAGACCAATCCAGTACAGAAGCGTTCACTAGCGCAGCTAAAATGGTCTAATCTAAAATACGGAAACCTTCTCTTCTATAAAGTGTCTCTCGCTCCCACCCTCGTTATCTCTCCCTCCAGCCCGAACACATACCCATTGTCCTCCTCAAATGACCCCGGGCAACAGGTCATGACATTATGTATGCATTTTAAGTAAAAATAAATAAAAATTACAATTCGGGTGTGAATTAATTTTTCACAGCACCCCTACTGTAAATGACCTAAAAATATTTTGTGTTTTTACATTTTATTACTTCCGACAAAAGAAATGCGGTCGCCTACTTCCTATCAACTAAATGTATTAGTGACACAAAGAAGATCTTGCTAAAAACTGTGCCCGCAAGCAAAGGACGTGACTCGTGTTTCACATCCCCAATGGAGCGCTGGCTTATAAAGTGCTCTTCAATAAAAGGTCTGTTTGGGAAGCCTCTAGGCTAAACAGGAGAAGTATCTTCATAAAGATCCCAGATTTCATTTTCTTCTCATTGTGCAGAAATATGGAGCTGTCCGAATGAAGCTAATACGCACAAATCATCCGATTAAGATTTAATTTTCCTATTAGACTTCATGAACACGTCCGGCCTTCAATCACCATGGTAACAAACGCTTTAAAGAGACAGTGTCGTTTTTCA
>NC_084573.2:29442500-29492500 GCF_033978685.3 Nerophis lumbriciformis
TGTATTTGTGGTCCGCATAGCCCTCAGCGGCTCACTTGTAATACACTTTTCCACCACTTGTGTCAGTAATGAGAATATTAAACAAGCAGAGGAAGTCTGGCGCTAAAGTTATAGAACAAATGTTTAAGCGCAAAAATGATGACTAAAGTGGTGAATCTTAATCTAAATTTTCACTTTGCTTTTATTGGCAGTTTATTTAAAAACATATCCATTAAAGATAATTGTTACATTCGGTTAGAATGTTTTGTTTTTTTAATTATTTAATTTTTTTAAATGTATATTTATTTTAGCACTAAAATTATTGAGTACGGTTAAAATTTTAAGATTAGTTATATTGTGTTAATATTTGAGTGGGCCCTGGCTCCTCTGTTGTGGAAAAGTTGGGCCCGTGTCAAAAAGGTTCAGAAACCCTGCATTCGTGTACGTACAGAGGGTCTGCATTAGGTTTTGCCACTTTTCCTCAGATGTGAAGACCTGATAAGTCCGAAAGAGAAAGAGATGATACGGTATTATCCGTCAGAGGTTAATACTGCATCAGCGGATATCACTTTTTTGATGACAAGATCACTAATTAATAGTGTATTTGTCTTTTGGTAAAAGGTTACTCTGCAAATGGGTTTATATTGTGATTGATGCTGTATTACTGCCTTTCCCGATGTTTAACCAAAATATTTTTGCTCACAATCAGATATTTTGTCTTTTGCTCATCCCCCCTCCTCTTTTACAAAATGGGCTACTTCGTCCCAACCCCTCCTCCTCTGTCCTAACCTTCCCAAGGCAGATATAAAGGTCTGGAACTTTCTTTGTCTCGCTCTGTATCTTTTTGACTAAAGTATCTAGTCCTGGATCAATTAACCAACCAAACTTAATGCACCAGTCACATGCAGGATTCTCACAGAAATGAAGAAAAAAAAAACACTGTAGGATTGGAAAGATCTGGAAAGCAGGGTATTAGTAGACTCTTGGATTCCTGGTATTGGACCGATTCAGTTGTGTTTGCAAGAAAGTGAGGAAAAAAGCTGTTTTGTCAAGTTGTGGACATTCGGCGACCCAAATGTGTCACAGATGCAGACAGCAGATATTTTAAATGGATCCTGGAAGAATAAAAAAAAAAAAAGCTGGCCTTTTTGGCATCTGCAGACGTCACGCTGCAACCTGAAGCGCGATGACACGCACACCTTTCTGTGGCTCATACACACCAGCAGCTAATTCTCCTGGACTGACAGCGTGCATGATCGGTGCTGTCAGGTCGCCTTTAAGTGCGCACGGTCACGCCTGCTGCTGCTGCTGCTGCACTCCCACTGTCAGCACCTGCCCACTTCTTTCTGCACGCCAAACTTTCCTCTCCTACTCCCCTAAACTCACCAGCCTGTGGTCCAACACTGCGTCCTTACATGCTCCTGTTTGCTCGTGATGGCGATACCACTAATTTTCTTTACGACCCGATACCAAGTACAATTCAGGCTGGTACTGCCGATACCCATCCGATACCGATACTTTTTCAAAAAAATATACTTTATTGCAATGATTTCACAAAATTACACAACATCTTGTCCTTTAATATTGCACATTTTTTTCCAGAAATAAACAAAACTCAATAATTATAGTAAATATCATATATACATTCCATTAAAAAATAGAAATACAGAAAAAATATTTGAGGAATGGTAGTACAACAACAATATATCACTAAAAGAATGTATAAAAATAAATATAAAATACTTTATATCTGCTAATATGTAATATGTCTGCTAAAATATGAATTTAATCTATCTAAAAACCAACAGTAAAAAATAGGGTGTCAAATTTTTGTTTTTTCCGAATGAATCGCAATTCTTACGTGTAACGATTCTTAATCGATTAAAAAAATAATTGATACATTTTTTTTAAAGTATGTATACACACACATACACACAAGTGTATATGTGTGTATATGTGTATGTATATGTATGTATATGTATATATGTATCTATATGTATATATGTATATATAGATGTGTGTGTATAAGTGTGTATATATGTACATAAATGTGTATAAATGTGTTTATATAAGTATATGTGTATATATATATATATATATATATGTGTATATGTATATTGATGTGTATATGTGTATATATGTATATGTATGTATATGTATATGTATAAATGTATATGTATATATTCATATGTATATATGTATATATATATTAGTAAATATGTATATATTAGTATATTTGTATATAAAAACGTATATACATATATATATATATATATTAGTAAATATGTATATGTTAGTATATTTGTATATATATGTATGTACAGTATATAGTGTATGCATAAATGTGCATGTATATAGTTGTATATTTGTTTGTATGTATGTATGTATATATATATATATGTGTGTATATGCACATATATATACACTCACACGTGTGTGTGTGTGTGTGTGTGTGTGTGTGTGTGTGTATAAATATATATATGTATATATATACACAGTTATATATGTATATTTGAAGTCTATATTATTATAATAAAATGATGGATATATAATTTATTATAATTGGTTTGTTAAGAGTATCTGAAAGGTCAACTCCTACCTTGTTTACTTCCATGACAACCTCCTTAAGGTTTTATAGGTAATCAAAAATATCAAGCAGCAAAAATGCGGCAATCATGGATAAGTGTGGAGAGAGTGTTTTGTATTTTTCCCATCATCCCTTGTAATGGATTTAGATAGGTGTAATTTATATATTTTTTGTTGACAGGGTGTTCTTTTTTTTTTTTTTTTTTTTTTTTTAAATAAAATCCACAAAGTTTAGTGAGCAGGTCATAACATGTGTGACCATGTTTGTTGACTTTTTGTGCTGGTTGATTTTTTTTCTGTGCCCTGACTTGGGAAGGTTGTTTGGCTTGGGTCGTACAAGTAAATGCTGTGCTACATCTACTTGACAAGTACAATTAATGGCAGATAGCGACACAATGGTAGCAATCAGACAACCGGATATTTGTATATGATAAGCATTCACCGCTCTGGTCAAATCGTTTATTAAACTGGTGACGTCTCCCGGGCCAATTTAAGATCCTGGCTGGCCGCACTTGGCCCGCGGGCTGTAGTTTGAACACCCCTGCCCTATACATTCCCAGTATGTCAAGAAAAATGTTGAGAAATGTAAGCCATTGATTTTTTTTGGGGATGTGTCAAAGCACTCCATACAGCCCTAATAAGCACACTTGTAAGGCGGGCAGAGGAGGGCGTCCATGGCTGTTCATCCTTATCATTGTCACTTTATTGATCGCACAGGAGAGGATCTCTGCAGCTTTAGACGAGAGGTGAATCATCATCAGATAGCTCAGGTGTGTTAGTGTGGACGTGTACTCGCCGACACTTCCACACAAATAGCAACTTTCGTTCAGTTGGAGCGTCAAAAGCAACACAATAATGTGTAGACCTTCAAAAAGCGTATAAGTCGGCATGTTATGCAACTTTGGTTAGTAAAAGGAGAATTGTATGTTTATCATTGCCATTAGGACCTCATAACACCAACATACACTACGGACAGGATTCATATGCCCCTTTTCCTGGGTGGATCTCGCGTGAGAAGAAGAAGGCCTAGTGGTTAGAGTGTCCGCCCTGAGATCAATAGGTTGTGAGTTCAAACCCCGGCTGAGTCATACCAAAGACTATAAAAATGGGACCCATTACCTCCCTGCTTGGCACTCAGCATCAAGGGTTGGAATTGGGGGTTAAACCACCAAAAATGATTCCCGGGCGCGGCACCGCTGCTGCCCACTGCTCCCCTCACCTCCCAGGGGGTGACCAAGGGGATGGGTCAAATGCAGAGGACAAATTTCACCACAGCTAGTGTGTGTGTGACAATCATTGGTACTTTAACTTTAACTTTAATCATTGTGCAATGCAGTCTGCTGAAAATGATGGAAAGCGCCACTCTTAATTTGGTCAAAGTTGGAATTGACACAAAACACATTTTAAGATATTTCACACTCTTAAGCGGATGGTGCACGCCCCAAATTTGTCACATTTCATGTGCCAGGTAAACTTCAACCAATGTGACCATATGCATCCCCTTTCTACTGTAAATGGTCCGGATTAATCAGTCCCTCTAGAATATGTGCGATTTCAACCAAATTCAACCGATTCCCGCAAACTCTCTCCAATGCCCGCGACTTCCCCGCACACGTTGGCCAATCAGATTTGCGCACATCAATCAGAATCAGAATCGGAATCTGCTTTATTGGCCAGGTTTATTTAACACACATAATTTGACTTGGTAGGCTGTGTTCTCTTGTTCAATGTAAACAATAAATAATAGTTAATTAAAGCTGCAAGCAGCGATGGACGGGACCAACTTTGAGGGCTCATAAAATCCAAACCGGAGCAGTAATTAAAACTCTTTCATCAACTTTTAATCAGAAGGGTTCAATCTCTCTCCTGTGCTAATTTGAATCCGACACGACAAACGCGCTCAGAGGAGATAATGTTTGAAAAAAGGTGATTGTTTTTACACAACTTTTGTTTTGAAGGGGGAATTGCAAACTTCCTGTTGATTTTTGCTGGGGGTTGTTAGTGTATGAAATATAGGTCTAAGTGAGACCTACATAGAGGTTTTTGTTTCATGTCTCTATGACATTCCTACTGGGAGTTACAGGCAGGTTTGTCTGTGTTTTCTTCCTAGGGGGCGCTAGAGTGCAATTTTGAGTTTTGAGGTTTGGTTTTTGATTAGATCAAAATTTTCGCCAGTCCTGATGTGTGTGTCCAATTTGGTGAGTTTTGAAGCATGTTAAGGGGGTCAAATTACAGCTCAGAGAGGCGGCGGTATAATAATAAAATGCTAGAAATACAATAGGGTCCTCTGTCCCAAAGGGACTCGGTCCCTAACTAAAAATATCACTAATATGTGCAAGGCTAATAAATAACAGTGCAGTGGTGAATAGAGCAAAAAAGATGACGTGAACATGAGTTCAATCAATCAATCAATCAATCAATCAAAGTTGACTTATATAGCCCTTAATCACAAATGTCTCAAAGGGCTGCACAAGCCACAATGATATCCTCCGCTCAGATCCCACATAAGGGCAAGAATAAACTCAACCCAATGGGATACAATGAGAAACTTTGGAGGGGACCGCAGATGTGGGGACCCCCATCTGGGCGACCGGTGCAATGGATGTCGAGTGGATCTAGTTAATAATGTGAGAGTCCAGTCCATAGTGGGACCAACAGAGGATCATCTTGAATGGAGACAAATCAGCAGCGCAGCGACGTCACCGACTGATGCACATAGTGGTCCACCCCGGGCCCCGACTAGCGGGTCATCTGTGGTCACCTGATAACCTCTCCACGTTAGTACATTCACAATGACCGTCCGACAATGGAGTAGCCCCCCTAGTGTCTGGCAGCTTTGGGCCGGATGCCTGCCCCTTCCCCTCCTGTTGCAAGTCTTGTGGTTTCTGTGTCAACATGTACTGTATATACTGTAAGTGCTTATTGGCTATCAAGGAGCCCAGTCTGAGATCAACTTTTTTTTTAAACTTATCCTTCCCAAGCGTCTACCTTCTTCCAAACTTTTACAAGGCACCGTTCCTGTTCGGTTCCTGTACAATGTTTGTCTGATCTTGAAAGGGTTTTGTGGTGAAAATGACATTTCGTACTTGTGCAATGACAAAGTGCATACCACAGATGAGTTCCAGAGTTATTTCACTGTGTTTATCAGACTAATAGCCTAAGGGAAGAAACTGTTCCTATGACAAGTTGTTTTGGCGCACAGTGATTTGTAAGGAATCTTAACAGTTTGTAACCTGTGTGTAAGGGGTCCGCAGTGATGTTACCTGCCCGTTCCTTGAGATTCCCCTCAAGGACAGTGAAGATGAAACAAAGTTGAACTCTGTTCGACGTATCTGCAAAGCGGCTCCAGGCCTACAGACATAACACACATACTCCATTGACCATGGACACATTTGCACACATACCTCAACCCCCAGCCCACGCCTTTGCCACCGCTTAACTCTTTCAGGGCAACGAACCACAGCTTCACCAACGGAGGCACTGCCTGTTACAAGTCTCGTGGCTTTCTGTGTCGTAACATGTGTATGTTTGTTTATCGTGATTCTTGAGATTTTCTTTTCCGCGCCCACAGGAGCCCAGTCCTGCATCTTTTTCCCACCTTTTATGTTAAAAATTCAACTTTGTCGTACTTGTGCAATGACACAATTCTTGTTTCCTTCCTTCCTTTGTGAGGAAGGTCTACACCAGGGGTGGGCAATTAATTTTTACCGGGGGCCGCATGAGCAACCCGAGCACTGCTGGAGGGCCACATCGACAATATTTCAATTACATTTTTCTCAATATTATTTTTGATATATACCGTAAGATAAATAATAATAATAATAATAATAATAATAATAATTAATAATAATAATAATACTTTCATTTAACCTAACTTAACTTTATACCAAAAGCACTGCTTTGGAAATCATTTGTACCCCTTTCAGAGATCACATTTAGTTCCCCTTAAACATCCTCATGTTGCACAATGAAATGTAAGCATAGGATGAAGTGTGCATTCCTGTAACTTTCTCTCGTATCAGCATTCCATGATTAATATCAATAAATTAACATTAGTAATAAATGACAGTAAAATAAGCACACGTATGACTGAGGAGTCATAGTGTAACTTTGTGTGGTGTTTGAGTTGTCCGACTTTTTGTGTGGCCATAAACGCACCAGTGGCTTAGTGGTATGCGTGTTGGTGACAGATGACAAGTTGGCTTTGGCCTGGTTTGTACGGCAGAAAATGACTAGTTTTTCGAGATAGAAGTGTTTTACTCATGTTTTTGGTGTGGTTATGGCCGAATATAAACAGTTTTGCTCAATAAAGTGATCGATATAATTCCTGTCCTCGAAGCATCTCGATAGACGTTACAATAACACCGTTAGGGCCGCTTGTTGTCACTGTCACTGAGAGTTGCATTGCAAAATTACACAGAATAAATGTGTTTATTTTGTTTAGAATTCAGATGGGATTTGATTTGGTGCACGGCATATATTTGCTGTGCGCAGGGGACGCTTGAGCAGTGCGCAATTGCGCAGGCGTGCACCTTTGAGGGAACGTTGCTTGGCAGTCCATGGTCTTGTTGAAAACACGCCATTCGTCATCAACTTTTCTCTTTTTAGCGTCTCGGGAGTAACCGTGCATCACTTGTCGCTGTGCACCTTCACTCATAGGTTACACACGGACATACGTCCATAAATAACACTTTTCAAAATAAAAGCAGCACAGTTGTATTCAGAGGTGGGTAGAGTAGCCAGAATTGGTACTCAAGTAAGAGTACTGTTACTTTAGATATTTAATACTCAAGTAAAAGTAAGGAGTAGTCACCCAAATATTTACTTGAGTAAAAGTAAAAAGTATGTTGTGAAAAAACTACTCAAGTACTGAGTAACTAATGAGTAACATACACACACATATATATATATATATATATATATATATATATATGTCTTAATAAGGTTATCCAAAAAATAGTGCTCGATACCGTAGTAGAGCGCAATATATGTATGTGTGGGGAAAAAAATCACAAGACTATTTCATCTCTACAGGCCTCTTTCATGAGGGGGGTACCCTCAATCGTCAGGAGATTTTAATGGGAGCATTCGCATACCATGGTTTATATAGGGCACAGAGTGGGTGGGTACGGGCTGGCCTAGGGGCGTGGTGATTGGTTCATGTGTTACCTAGGAGGTGTTTCCGTCTATGGCGGCATGTTGTTACAATTTCGCTGCGCTTGTTGAGGGATGACAGGTCTGGACGGTAGATAATAAACAGTTTCTCTTTCAAGCATAGGTTGCATCTTTTATTACCACTATTGTAAGGTGTGCTGGATGCAAGAATTTGCCATGTTATTGAATATTCAACATTATTGTCTTTGAGGTCCCAAATGTGTTTGCTGAGTTCTGTGGTATTTCGCAGGTTTTTGTTCCTGAAAGAAGCCTTGTGGTTGTTCCATCTGGTTTTGAATTCACCCTCGGTTAATCCTACATATGTGTCGGATGTGTTAATGTCCTTGCGTATTACCTTAGATTGGTAGACAACTGATGTTTGTAAGCATCCCCCGTTGAGGGGGCAATCAGGTTTCTTTCGACAGTTACATGCTTTGTTGGTTTTGGAGTCGTTCTGACTGGGGGTCGACGGCTCATTTGCAATTGTTTTGTTGTGGTTTGAGATGATTTGTCGTATATTGTTCATGCAGCTGTAGCTCAATTTGATGTTGTTCTTGTTGAATACTTTTCTTAGGTTGTTGTCTTTGGGAAAGTGTTTGTCAATCAGGTTGAGGAATTTGTGTCCAATGTTCGTTGAGACGTTTTTGCTGTATGGGGGTTGTACCAGATGATGCCGTTTCGTTTTCTGTTCTTTTTTGGCTGGTTTCCTGGCGTGGGTTCATAGGTGAGGGTGAAATTGTATCCGCTTTCATCAAGGGCTTTTTGGTACGGGGGGGTTGCTTGGTCAAATTCAGCTTTGCTAGATGACAGCATCGATAGCCTTTTATTGATTCCGGTAGGTATTCTTTTCGTGGTGGTGGGTGGATGGTTGCTGTCATGGTGCACGTATTGGAGTGTTGTGTTGGGTTTCGTGAATGGTTGGTAGCTGTTATTTCTCAGGTTGAAAGTGACGTCAAGAAAGTTGACGGTTTGCTTGTTGGCTTCAATCGTGATCCGTAGGCCGTTCTCTTTGAAAATTTGGCATATGCGCTTCTTGGCATTCTCGCTGCTCCTTGGCGAGGCGCGACACACTGCCAGTCCGTCATCACGGTAAATACCAAGGTTCAGATTGAGGCTAGCGAGCTGGGAGAGGAGGAAACTCCCAACGAGTTCACACGTTTCTGCTCCGTCAAAACTTCCCATAGTGACGTCAAATGTTGCATTGTTCTTTTTTTGCCATGGTGTACTGTTGTGGATGAGAATGGAGTTTTTTGCGTGGATGATGATGTTTCTTTCGTTGCCTGTGATTGAGTCGTAGTCTGAGGCGAAGTCTAGTGCTTGAGTCAGTAGGTCTTGCATGAGAGACAGAGTCAACACAAAAATCAAGGACAAAACACCACTCAACCAATGGAGAAATACAGCAGCAGTAATCAAATGGTTCAACAACATCCAAGACAAACAACAGCACAACTTTATCTCCTTTGATATCGAGGAATTTTACCCTTCCATCACGCAAGACCTACTGACTCAAGCACTAGACTTCGCCTCAGACTACGACTCAATCACAGGCAACGAAAGAAACATCATCATCCACGCAAAAAACTCCATTCTCATCCACAACAGTACACCATGGCAAAAAAAGAACAATGCAACATTTGACGTCACTATGGGAAGTTTTGACGGAGCAGAAACGTGTGAACTCGTTGGGAGTTTCCTCCTCTCCCAGCTCGCTAGCCTCAATCTGAACCTTGGTATTTACCGTGATGACGGACTGGCAGTGTGTCGCGCCTCGCCAAGGAGCAGCGAGAATACCAAGAAGCGCATATGCCAAATTTTCAAAGAGAACGGCCTACGGATCACGATTGAAGCCAACAAGCAAACCGTCAACTTTCTTGACGTCACTTTCAACCTGAGAAATAACAGCTACCAACCATTCACGAAACCCAACACAACACTCCAATACGTGCACCATGACAGCAACCATCCACCCACCACCACGAAAAGAATACCTACCGGAATCAATAAAAGGCTATCGATGCTGTCATCTAGCAAAGCTGAATTTGACCAAGCAACCCCCCCGTACCAAAAAGCCCTTGATGAAAGCGGATACAATTTCACCCTCACCTATGAACCCACGCCAGGAAACCAGCCAAAAAAGAACAGAAAACGAAACGGCATCATCTGGTACAACCCCCCATACAGCAAAAACGTCTCAACGAACATTGGACACAAATTCCTCAACCTGATTGACAAACACTTTCCCAAAGACAACAACCTAAGAAAAGTATTCAACAAGAACAACATCAAATTGAGCTACAGCTGCATGAACAATATACGACAAATCATCTCAAACCACAACAAAACAATTGCAAATGAGCCGTCGACCCCCAGTCAGAACGACTCCAAAACCAACAAAGCATGTAACTGTCGAAAGAAACCTGATTGCCCCCTCAACGGGGGATGCTTACAAACATCAGTTGTCTACCAATCTAAGGTAATACGCAAGGACATTAACACATCCGACACATATGTTGGATTAACCGAGGGTGAATTCAAAACCAGATGGAACAACCACAAGGCTTCTTTCAGGAACACAAACCTGCGAAATACCACAGAACTCAGCAAACACATTTGGGACCTCAAAGACAATAATGTTGAATATTCAATAACATGGCAAATTCTTGCATCCAGCACACCTTACAATAGTGGTAATAAAAGATGCAACCTATGCTTGAAAGAGAAACTGTTTATTATCTACCGTCCAGACCTGTCATCCCTCAACAAGCGCAGCGAAATTGTAACAACATGCCGCCATAGACGGAAACACCTCCTAGGTAACACATGAACCAATCACCACGCCCCTAGGCCAGCCCGTACCCACCCACTCTGTGCCCTATATAAACCATGGTATGCGAATGCTCCCATTAAAATCTCCTGACGATTGAGGGTACCCCCCTCATGAAACAGGCCTGTAGAGATGAAATAGTCTTGTGATTTTTTTCCCCACACATACATATATATATATATATATATATATATATATATACACACACACACATATATATATATATATATATATATATATATATATATATATATATATATACATACATACATTGATATATACAGTATGTAATTTATATTTATTTATTTTGCCATTTTTGTTTACATGTTAAAGGTGTTTTAATGAATATACATGCATGTTTAACACAGATAGATTCCTTTCTTTCATGAAGACAAGAATATAAGTTGGTGTATTACCTGATTCTGATGACTTGCATTGATTGGAATCAGACAGTAGTGATGATAACGTCCACATTTTCGAATGGAAGAGAAAAAAAAGTCTTCCTTTCTGTCTAATACCACATGAAAGTGGTTCCTTTTTGGCATCTTATTTGCCCAGCTTCCATATTAGTTTCTATACACTTTACAAGAAATACATTGGCGGCAAACTCCGTAGCTTGCTAGCTTGTTTGCGCTGGCTTTCGGAGACTCTTATTTTGAAAGCGCAGGCGCGATGGAGCGGCACTTTTATTGTGAAGACAGGAACTGTGCAGTCAGTCTTTAGGCTTTTGACGGGAAGTACGGTTGAAATAAAAAAAGGGTCTTTTTTCCTTCACATTTTTGATTGATTGATTGGAACTTTTATTAGTAGATTGCACAGTACAGTACATATTCCGTACAATTGACCACTAAATGGTAAGACCCGAATAAGTTTTTCAACTTGTTTAAGTCAGGTCATGTGACCGCCTGGCTCTGTTTGATTGGTCCAACGTCACCAGTGACTGCATCTGATTGGTGGAACAGAGTGAACGTCACCAGTGACTGTATTTGTTGAAACGCAGGCACTATGAAGGTCTGTCTGACAGACCAAAACAAACAAAGCGTGCATTAACAGATCGATAAAAATTAGTAGCGAGTAGCGAGCTGAATGTAGATAAAAGTAGCGGAGTAAAAGTAGCGTTTCTTCTCTATAAATATACTCAAGTAAAAGTAAAAGTATGTTGCATTAAAACTACTCTTAGAAGTACAATTTATCCCAAAAGTTACTCAAGTAGATGTAACGGAGTAAATGTAGCGCGTTACTACCCACCTCTGGTTGTATTGCGCGCACGACATAGATGTTTTTTCAACTTTATTTTGTAATTTGTGATTGCAACTGTTCACATTCACTCACAATCACGCACGCGCATACGTCCACACGGAAGTAATACAAATAACGCTTTTCAAAACAAAAGCAGCACCGTTGTATTGCACACTCGACATAGATACCTTTTCAAATTTATTTTGTAATTTATGATTGGCCTCACGCGGGCCGGACAGGGACGCACAAAGGGCCGGATGTGGCCCGCGGGCCGCAGAATGCCCAGGTCTGGTCTACACCATGATCTTTTCTACAGTCCTGATTGCTCATTGCAGTCTGTGCCTGTCCAGCTTGGTTGCAGATCCACACCAGACCGTGATGGAGGTGCACAGGACAGACTGTTGGATGGATGTGTCGAACATGATCAGCAGTTCTTGGGGCAGATTGAACTTCTTGAGATGACAGAGAAAGTACAGTACACCTTCTGTTGTGCCTTTTTTTCCTGATTGTGTTTATGTGGGAGGTTGTGAATCCCAAGAACCTGAAAGAGTCCAGAGTAAGAATGTTCCCCATAGTTTTCCCGCATAGATGGGCCGATACTGATCAGTTGGTTATCGATCGGCACATCCCTGCTCGAGTATTTCTTTTCAGTGGACATGCTTGTCAGATTTCCACTTGAAATTCCGCTCACAAAATTGCTCTGCTGCAGCCCTTGAGAGACTCAGAAATGAATAAATAAATACAAGCAAGTAAAAAAAAATACACATTTTTCCCTCTCCTTTAAATTTCATGGCAGCCGCGTAAAAGCAAAATCCACCGCATGTCTTGGAGAAAAAAAGAAAACATCCTGACTTTATCCGAAACACACATTCCTCTTTAAAAAGGCTTCATTTCTTTAATATTCTATTTATTAGTCATGTCGGGATGTGTCTTTGCGTGTAAACTTCCAAATGTTCTTATAGAAGTTATTGACTTCATGTACAAAACTCAAAACCAGTGAAGTTGACACGTTGTGTAAATCGTAAATAAAAACAGTATACAATGATTTGCAAATCCTTTTCAACATATATTCAATTAAATAGACTACAAAGATATATATATATATATAATATATTTACAAACCGAGGTGGCGACTTGTCCAGGGTGTACCCCGCCATCCGCTCGATTGTAGCTGAGATAGGCTCCAGCGCCCCCCGCGACCCCGAAGGGATTAAGCGGTAGAAAATGGATGGGATGGATATTTACAAAACCCGTTTCCATATGAGTTGGGAAATTGTGTTAGATGTAAATATAAACGGAATACAATGATTTGCAAATCCTTTTCAACCCAGATTCAGTTGAATATGCTACAAAGACAACATATTTGATGTTCAAACTCATACATTTTTTTTTATTTTTTTTGCAAATAATAATTAACTTAGAATTTCATGGCTAAAAAATGTGCCAAAGTAGTTGGGAAAGGGCATGTTCACCACTGTGTTGCATGGCCTTTCCTTTTAACAACACTCAGTAAACGTTTGGTAACTGAGGAGACACATTTTTTAAGCTTCTCAGGTGGAATTATTTCCCATCACAGATGCTGGCTTTTCAACTCTGCGCCTATAACAATCCGGATGGTTCTTTTCCTCTTTGGTCCGGAGGACACAAAGTCCACAGTTTCCAAAAACAATTTGAAATGTGGACTCGTCAGACCACAGAACACTTTTCCACTTTGTATCAGTCCATCTTAGATGAGCTCAGGCCCAGCGAAGCCGACGGCGTTTCTGGGTGTTGTTGATAAACGGTTTTCGCCTTGCATAGGAGAGTTTTAACTTGCACTTACAGATGTAGCCACCAACTGTAGTTACTGACAGTGGGTTTCTGAAGTGTTCCTGAACCCATGTGGTGATATCCTTTACACACTGATGTCCCTTGTTGATCGCAGTACAGCCTGAGGGATCGAAGGTCACGGGCTTAGCTGCTTACGTGCAGTGATTTCTCCAGATTCTCTGAACCCTTTGATGATATTACGGACCGTAGATGGTGAAATCCCTAAATTCCTTGCAATAGCTGGTTGAGAAAGGTTTTTCTTAAACTGTTCAACAATTTGCTCACGCATTTGTTGACAAAGTGGTGACCCTCGCCCCATCCTTGTTTGTGAATGACTGAGCATTTCATGGAATCTACTTTTATACCCAATCATGGCACCCACCTGTTCCCAATTTGCCTGTTCACCTGTGGGATGTTCCAAATAAGTGTTTGATGAGCATTCCTCAACTTTATCAGTATTTATTGCCACCTTTCCCAACTTCTTTGTCACGTGTTGCTGGCATCAAATACTAAAGTTAATGATTATTTGCAAAAAAAAAAAAAAGTTTATCAGTTTGAACATCAAATATGTTGTCTTTGTAGCATATTCATTGTATTCCGTTTATATTTACATCCAACACAATTTCCCAACTCATATGGAAATGGGGTTTGTAATATTCGAACCGGAGAACTTTATTTTTTGCAAACAGTAGCTCATTCGAAATTTGATGCCTGCAACATGTCATTCACAAACAAGGATGGGGGCGAGGGTCACCACTCTGTCAACAAATACGTGAGCAAATTGTCGAACAGTTCAAGAACAACATTTCTCAACCAGCTATTGCAAGGAATTTAGGGATTTCACCATCTACGGTCCGTAATGTCATCAAAAAGTTCAGAGAATCTGGAGAAATCAATGCACGTAACATCGAATGCCCGTGACCTTGGATCCCTCAGGCGGTACTGCATCAAAAAGCGACATCAGTGTGTAAAGGATCTCACCACATGGACTCAGGAACACTTCAGAGAACCATTGTCAGTAACTACAGTTGGTCGCTACATCTGTAAGTGCAAGTCTACTATGCAAAGCGAAAGCCATTCATCAACAACACCCAGAAACGCAGCCGGCTTCGCTGGGCCCGAGAGCTCATCAAAGATGGACTGATGCAAAGTGGAAAAGTGTTCTGTGGTCTGACGAGTCCACATTTCAAATTGTTTTTGGAAACTATGGACGTCGTGGAAAAGAACCATCCGGATTGTTCTCGGGGCAAAGTTGAAAAGCCAATCCAAGCAACGTTATCATGGACGCCCCTGCTTATTTCAGCGAGACAATGCCGAGCCACGTGTTACAACAGCGTGGCTTCATAGTAAAAGAGTGTGGAGTGTGTACTAGACTGGCCTGCCTGTAGTCCAGACCTGTCTCCCATTGAACAATTTTTTGCAATGTGTTGCTGCCATTAAATTCTAAGTTAATGATTATTTGCCAAAAAAACCAACAAGTTTCTCAGTTCGAACATTACATTTCTTGTCTTTGCAGTCTATTGAATTGAATGTAAGTTGAAAAGGATTTGCAAATCATTGTATTCTGTTTTTATTTACCATTTACACAACGTGCCAACTTCACTGGTTTTGGGTTTTGTATTTTAGCCTCATTCCTGTGAGAATCCTGCGTGTGACTGAAGCATTAAGGCAGCAAGACCATCCAGGACTCCAACAATCTGGCAAGCAGATAATACTGTATCATCTCTTTGTCTTTTGGACTTATCGGGACTGTAGTGCTTCCTTCACTCACACTTTAAGTGAGGGACGAGGCAGAGGCTAAACCAGACCTACTGTGTTGTGTTTGACGCGGGAATGTTTGCCGAGCTGACGTATTTCAAGTAAACGACAAAGTTCTCGGCAGGAGTTGCTCTTTCGATTGTTGACAGAGACAAACCCCGTTCTCACGCCTGTGGATTTTACCTCGCGCTGATCTCGTTTGCAGCGCTGCTCAGCCATCCGTCTCCCCGTGTGGCTCTTTTCCTTCCCACACTCCTCTGCTGGCGTCACTTGGAGGAGAGCTCTGAATAATTCCCCGAGCTTGGCAAGTGGCGACTGAATATGAAACTCGGGTCTCCACGTGCCCGCCGGCGGCAGCGAGTTGCCAATTGTGATGTCATTAAGTATTGTCGTGTTGATGTGTGGGTCCTGAAGGTATCGAAATTTTAGCTGCAGTGGAGTGCAGCTTTAGATGTGGGTTGTTATGTATATCGTTAAGATTTGGGTACCGGTACCAACATGTATTTCGATACTTTTCCATACTTTTCTAAATAAAGGGGATCACCAAAAATGGCAATTGTTAGAATAATTGTATCTAAGTTATCCATACTTGCCAACCCTGCCGAATTTTCCGGGAGACTCCCGAAATTCGGCGCCTCTCCCGAATATTCTCCTGAAAATCTCCCGATTTTCAGCCGGAGCTGGAGGCCACGCCCCCTCCAGCTCCATGCGGACCTGAGTGAGGACAGCCTTTTTTCACGTCCGCTTTCCCACGATATAAACAGCGTGCCTGCCCAATCACGTTATTCCATACGAGGCGTCCGGCATACCGCCGATGAGCCTGGTGCAGATGGAGAAGCTTTTCTCGGCGTCCGTGTTGGCGCACACGTTGCCAAAGTCGACGCTGGCATCTCCAGGCGTTTGCCCCCAGCTCATGGAGCCATCCTTGGGGAAGAGACGGGAAGACAACAGGGGGACAAGAACTAAATCATCCAGACTAGAGATAAATTGTATTATTATGTTTATCTTACCTAAAAATAAATATATTTATTAATTTAAAAAAAACAAACTAAATACATTTTTACTATATTTTGCTAAAAAACATCAAAATTAATTGCATTTTTATTTGTATTTTTTCTGACTCCTTATTACATCCAGCCATAGAATTATACATTAAAATAAACAAATTTGAAATAATTAATTTTAAATGATCATAATAATTCATTTAAAATGACCATATTTAATTATTAAAATAATTGCTTGTTTATCAACAACTTTAGCATTTTATTCATTACCTTTTGAAGCTCTCAGAAGCCAAGTTATGTTATATTCCTTAAGATTTAATTATGCAAGTTTGAAGTATCAATTATCTAAACACAGTTTTGTTTGCATATTTTAGGATGTAGATATATATATATATATATATATATATATATATATATATATATATATATATATATATATATATATATATATATACATATACATATTGTTGCGTTTGGACCAGTTGTTCCTCCCAGGGAATTCAAGTCACAAGTCGCTCCCAAGCTCTTTACGACACTTAAAGCTGAGTAGAAAAACCACCAGAGACAGAATAGGTATTTTGTAATATATTTGCAAAGCTTTGCATATACATTGAGACCAGTCCAGCATAGAACATTCAATCGCGCCGCCAAGATGGTCTGCCCCCCCCCCGAAAAACTCTCTCCCCTCTTAAGTCTCTCTTCCTCCCACCCTGGCAGTCATGTTCCTCCAGCCAAAACACATGCCCATTATCTCTCTTTCTTACATTCCTCACTCAAGGTTAAACACACAGTTTTTGCAGACAACCAAAATACCACAATTGGAAGAAAAACACTAGCTGTTTTGTAATATGATTATGAAATAAAAGAAGTAACACTTAAATTCGGATATATGTAAATATGAATATGAAATACTTGACTTGGTGAATTCTAGATGTAAATATACTCCTCCCCTCTTAACCACACATGTCCGTTGTCAGAAATTTAAGACACATCTGTCCCTGGTTGGCAATCGGGACACACATTTCCTCAGTTGTCAATCGGGACACACGTGTCTCTGGTTGGCAATCGGGACATACCTGTGCCTTGTCAGCAAACAGGACACACCTGTTCCTGGTTGGCAAACAGGACATACATGTCCCTTGTCGGCAACTGGGACACACCTATCACTGGTTGGCAATCGGGACACACCTATCCCTGGTTGGCAATCAGGACACACCTATCCCTTGTTGGCAATCGGGACACACCTATCCCTGGTTAGGAAACGGGACAAACCCATCCCTGGTTATCAATCAGGGCACACCTTTCACTGGTTGGCAATCGGGACACACCTATCCCTGGTTGGCAGTCAGGACACACCTATCCCTGGTTGGCAATCAGAGCACACGTTTCACTGGTTGGCAATCGGGACACACCTACCCCTGGTTGGCAATCGGGACAAACCCATCCCTGGTTATCAATCAGGGCACACCTTTCACTGGTTGGCAATCTGGACACACCTATCCCTGGTTGGCAATCGGGACAAACCCATCCCTAGTTATCAATCTGGGCACACCTTTCACTGGTTGGCAATCAGGACACACCTATCCCTGGTTGGCAATTGGGACAAACCCATCCCTGGTTATCAATCAGGGTACACTTTTCACTGGTTGGCAATCGGAACACACCTATCCCTTGTTGGCAATCGGGAAAAACCCATCCCTGGTTGTCAATCAGGGCACACCTTTCACTGGTTGGCAATCGGGACACACCTATCCCTGGTTGGCAATTGGGACACACCAATCCCTGGTTGGCAATCGGGACACACCAATCCCTGGTTGGCAGTCAGGACACACCTATCCCTGGTTGGCAATCAGGACACACCTATCCCTTGTTAGCAATCGGGACACACCTATCCCTGGTTGGCAATCGGGACAAACCCATCCCTGGTTGGCAATCGGGACAAACCCATCCCTGGTTATCAATCAGGGCACACCTTTCACTGGTTGGCAATCGGGACACACCTATCCCTGGTTGGCAGTCAGGACACACCTATCCTCGGTTGGCAATCGGGACACACCTATCCCTGGTTGGCAATTGGGACAAACCTTTTCCTGGTTATCAATCAGGGCACACCTTTCACTGGTTGGCAATCGGGACACACCTATCCCTGGTTGGCAATCGGGACAAACCCATCCCTGGTTGGCAGTCAGGACACACCTATCCCTGGTTGGCAATCAGGACACACCTATCCCTTGTTAGCAATCGGGACACACCTATCCCTTGTTAGCAATCGGGACACACCTATCCCTGGTTGGCAACCGGGACAAACCCATCCCTGGTTATCAAAAAGGGCACACCTTTCAATGGTTGGCAATCGGGACACACCTATCCCTGGTTGGCAATCGGGACAAACCCATCCCTGGTTATCAATCAGGGCACACCTTTCACTGGTTGGCAATCGGGACACACCTATCCCTGGTTGGCAGTCAGGACACACCTATCCTCGGTTGGCAATCGGGACACACCTATCCCTGGTTGGCAATTGGGACAAACCTATTCCTGGTTATCAATCAGGGCACACCTTTCACTGGTTGGCAATCGGGACACACCTATCCCTTGTTGGCAATCGGGACAAACCCATCCCTGGTTGTCAATCAGGGCACACCCTTCACTGGTTGACAATCGGGACACACCTATCCCTGGTTGACAATCGGGACACACCTATCCCTGGTTGGCAATCGGGACACACCAATCCCTGGTTGGCAGTCAGGACATACCTATCCCTGGTTGGCAATCAGGACACACCTATCCCTTGTTAGCAATCGGGACACACCTATCCCTGGTTGGCAATCGGGACAAACCCATCCCTGGTTGGCAATCGAGACACACCCATCCCTGGTTATCAATCAGGGCACACCTTTCACTGGTTGGAAATCGGGACACACCTATCCCTGGTTGGCAATCGGGACAAACCCATCCCTGGTTGTCAATCAGGGCACACCTTTCACTGGTTGGCAATCGGGACACGCCTATCCCTGGTTGGCAATCGAGACACACCTATCCCTGGTTGACAGTCAGGACACACCTATCCCTGGTTGGCAATCGGGACACACCTATCCCTGGTTGGCAATCGAGACACACCTATCCCTGGTTGGCAATCAGGACACACCTGGTAACTATTCATCACACACATTGCAACTCAACACTTTATTCAATGTGTGTTCTCATGTGTCTTCTCAAATATTGATTTTGTATAATCTTAGTAATGAGGACACACCTATCCCTGGTTGGCAATTAGGACACACCTGTCTCTGGTTGGCAATCAGCATGCTTCTGAGAAGACAGGGCTGGATTATATACTTTGCTTTTTGTTTTATTCATGTTTGCTGTTTGCGCACTTGCCTGCTGCACATCTTTGTTTTTGTTCTATCTTCGTGTCCCTAAAGAAAGGGCCTCTTTTCTGCACTTCGCCTGCTGTCTCTGCATCCTGGCGACCAGACAAACACCACACCGTAACAATATCAACATTTAAACACAGAATGTCTGCACTCATCATCAAGTGGGCTGGAGATATTCTATGACTTGCACAAATTGTCTCTCGTCTCCTCAGCGACTACAGAACGATTCCTGAAGCCTCTTCATGTGCCTTTATCCCATTTTCACACATCATTTTCAATCAGCGTCTAACTTTTTGTATCCATCTCCCTTTCGTACAATAACCTTGGCCAAGTCGTTTTGGATTCATGATGTTCATCACATCTCAGTGAGTTCCACAGCATACCTGCTTACATGTAAGCCTTTATGCAGAGGCGGGTGGAGTAGCACAACAATCGTTAGCATTCTAACATTAGCATGATAGCATTTGTATTTTTTTGGGGGATAATTTTGCAGCCCCTAAGCGTCAGATATTTTGTTACTTGGAAAATGCTACCTGTTAGCAGGCCAACGCTCATAAGCAGAGCTTTTTTATTTTATTTATTAATTTTTTACACAATGTATAAGTATATGTGGAGGGGGGCGTGGTCTGCGGGCCTGCCGCGGAGCAAGGGTGTGTAAGGACCGGCCTCGAAGCACAGCTGGCAGGTGATTGGATTACCCAGCTGGGGTTGATCATCCAACCACCTTCCATGCTTATTAGCAGCAGCAGTCAGAAAAGATGACGACCAGAAAGACTGAAAAGTCACGAAGCAAGACTGAAAAGTTGTGTGCTATCATAGCGTGTGTGCGCTGCCAATAAAGGACATTGTGAACACCAGATATCCGGACTAGCGTGAAGCTTTGTCAGCGTCAGGAGAGCCCACTAGGGAGAGAGACTTCCACAGTATACAACAGTGTATTATTTTGGTACTTAACGCATGCTATAGTTAACAGAGGTGGGTAGTAACACGCTACATTTACTCTGTTACATCTACTTGAGTAACTTTTGGGATAAATTGTACTTCTAAGAGTAGTTTTAATGCAATATACTTTTACTTTTACTTGAGTATATTTATAGAGAAGAAACGCTACTTTTACTCCGCTCCATTTATCTACATTCAGCTCTCTACTCGCTACTGATTTTTATCGATCTGTTAATGCACGCTTTGTTTGTTTTGGTTTGTCAGACAGACCTTCAAAGTAGGATCTATCGCACGCCTGCGTTTCACCAATCAAATACAGTCACTGGTGACGTTTGACTCCGTTTCGCCAATCAAACAGAGCCAGGCGGTCACATGATCAACTGCGCATAAAGTTTCAGCGGAAACAAGCTTAAGCTTACATGAACTCAACGTCAAATTTGAGGAAGCACATCGCGGAAAGTAACGTTAGTAGATATTTTGACTGTCACCGTAGGCTGATGTTAGCTTTCCTGCTATGAATCACTGTCAAATGTACATCGTGTGGGGACATTTGTTAACGCACTGCAGCCTCATAGAGAGAGAGACAAAGACACACGCACACACACACACACACACACACACACACACACACACACACACACACACACACACACACACACACACACACACACACACACACACACACACACACACACACGCATGCATAGAAACACCAATCAGTGTGTTCCCAGATGCAGCCCACACCTATCAGTTTATGGTTTGTGTAAAGGCTAACTTGTTATTTTCCTTTGTAATCTCTGCCTACTGAGCCTATGGTGCTGTTAAGTTATTGTGGCTCAATTTGCCTTATTTATTTTAATGTTAATGTATTATTATTTAATATATATTATTGTTTTAGTTGCTTAAGAGATATTCCTGGCTCTGAAATTGCTCATTGCTATTTTTATGTTTTTGTGCATTATTTGTTGCCGTCATCATTAAACAAACAGGTTACTCATCAGTTACTCAGTACTTGAGTAGTTTTTTCACAACATACTTTTTACTTTTACTCAAGTAAATGTTTGGGTGGCTACTCCTTACTTTTACTTGAGTAATACATCTCTAAAGTAACAGTACTCTTACTTGAGTACAATTTCTGGCTACTCTACCCACCTCTGATAGTTAATATATTAGCATGCCAACATTAGCATGCTAGCTTTTTGTATGCTAATTTAGCAGGTATTCATCTCTGTGTCATTTTTTGGTATTTCATTTATGCTAACTGTAGGCATGCTATTGTTAGCGTGATAGCGTAGCACTGTTCTCATGCTATCATGCGAGCTGCCAGGCCCTGCCGAGAGATGCTACTGGAGTCTTGCTAAATTAATACGTCAGCAACCAACATATTACAGTGGAACCTCGATTTACGAACTTTATTGATTCTTGAACAGGGTTCGTATAGTGTAGCAAATTTTTCCTCAAGAAAAAATCAATCAATCAATCAATTCCTTTATTGTCATTGTCATAATAACACTTAAGTCATACATGTCAACGAGATTTTGTTTGAGCGTTGTCTAGCGGCATAGAAACTGCATTGAAGTGCAGGTTGACCATAGTTTACAGTTTAGCATTGTCAGGAAGATCGCGATAAGAGGGGTGTGGGGGTGGGAACAGTCAGATGTCTGATGGGTGTTACCTTGATGTTGCAGCAATGCTATGTCCAAAGCACAATTATTGAGGTGGTGAAGAGTGAGGTAATAAGATGGTCCGGGGCAGCAAAGGAGCAGGCTGTTCATTTAGCAGTCTCACAGCCTGGGGATACAGACTGTGAGACATTCTGGTGGTCCTGGCGCGAATCAATCTATACCTCCTCCCAGAGGGTAGCAGGTTGAAGAGGCCATGTGCTGGGTGGTATCTGTCCTTCAGGATGTTGTGTACTCACTTTAGGCGGCGAGTTTTGTACATGGCACTCATCTCCGGGAGTATTGTCCTTGTAATATTCCCCGCCGCTTTAACCACTCGCTGGAGGGCCTGTTGGTTCGCTTTAGTGCAGCTAGCAAACCACACTAAAAATCCATAAGTGAGGACACTGCTGATGGCACAGTTGTACAAGTTTACCATTGATTTCTGCGGAATGTTTGCGCATTTTAGCAATGTAAATATGAATAATTGGTTGCAGCCTCGACAAAAGTCCATATTTTAGTCTCTTTGGTGCCCTCACAAAGAATCAGAAACCACAAAAACCCTCATCTTGAACAACTATACTCCTACAATGATAAGCATTTCAAAAAAGTAAAATTCTCTTGCATTGTGATGAGAAAAGAAGGGAGAACAGTAACATACACCTTGAGATGCCACCTCCCTCTTTATTTTTTGGTTGGTTGGAATAGATCACTCCGTGTTGTGTTGTCTGACCCCACAGAGAGAGACTATCGGCACTCAACAAAGAAAGAAAGGAGCAGAAATACACCAGTGCTGACATTTAGCAGTCGAGTGTTGCCCTTTAAAGAAAGTCAATTTAACAGGAAGACACACAGGTCAGTGTGCTTAGGAGAGCTCTCATCATGAGTTGTGACAACAATCCTCTGCTCTCACACCACTCATCTCCCCGACTCACCTCATCTTGAAAGAGAAGGACAATCAAACCTGGGATATTGGTCACATGTAATATTAGTCACATGTAATAATATTGGTCACACATAATGTTGGTCATATGTACAAAACCCAAAACCAGTGAAGTTGGCACGTGTAATTCGTAAATAAAAACACAATACAGTGATTTGCAAATCCTTTTCAACTTATATTCAATTGAATAGACTGCAAAAACAAGATATTTAATGTTCGAACTGAGAAACTTAATTTTTTTGTGTGCAAATAGTCATTAACTTAGAATTTAATGGCAGCAACACATTGCAAAAAAGTTGGCGCAGGGGCATTTTTACCACTGTGTTACATGGCCTTTCCTTTTAACAACACTCAGTAAACGTTTGGGAACTGAGGAGACACATTTTTTAAGCTTTTCAGGTGGAATTCTTTCCCATTCTTGCTTGATGTACAGCTTAAGTTGTTCAACAGTCCGGGGTCTCCATTGTGGTATATTAAGCTTCATATTTCGCCAAGCATTTTCAATGGGAGACATATCTGGACTACAGGCAGGCCAGTCTAGTACCCGCACTCTTTTACTGTGAAGCCACGCTGTTGTAAATCTGAAATAAGCAGGGGCGTCCATGATAACGTTGCTTGGATGGCAACATATTTTGCTCCAAAACGTGTATGTACTATTCAGCATTAATGGTGCCTTCACAGATGTGTAAGTTACCCATGTCTTGGGCACTAATACACCCCCATACCATCACAGATGCTGGCTTTTGAACTTTGCGCCTGGAACAATCCGGATGGTTCTTTTCCTTGAAGTCCACAGTTTCCAAAAACAATTTGAAATGTGGACTCGTCAGACCACGGAACACTTTTACACTTTGCATCAGTCTATTTTAGATGAGTTCGGGCCCAACTAAGCCGGCGGCGTTTCTGGGTGTTGTTGATAAATGGCTTTTGCTTTGCATAGTAGAGTTTTAACTTGCACTTACAGATGTAGCGATGAACTGTAGTTACTGACAGTGGTTTTCTGAAGTGTTCCTGAGCCCATGTGGTGATATCCTTTACACACCGATGTCGCTTTTTGATGCAGTGCCGCCTGAGGGATCGAAAGTCCGTAATATCATCGCTTACGTGCAGTGACTTCTCCAGATTCTCTGAACCTTTTGATGATATTACGGACCGTAGATGGTGAAATCCCGAAATTCCTTGCAATAGCTGGTTGAGAAATGTTGTTCTTAAAATGTTCAACAATTTGCTCACGCATTTCTTGACAAAGTGGTGACCCTCGCCCCATCCTTGTTTGTTTATACCCAATCATGGCACCCACCTGTTCCCAAATAGCCTGCTCACCCGCGGAATGTTCCAAATAAGAGTTTGATGAGCATTCCTCAACTTTGTCAGTCTTTTTTGCCACTTGTGCCAGCTTTTTTGAAACATGTTGCAGGCATGAGATTCCAAATGAGCTAATATTTGCAAAAAAAACGTTTTCTAGTTTTATAGCAAAGACAAAGTATTTTGTCTTTGCAGTCTATTCAGTTGAATACAGGTTGAAAAGAATTTGCAAGTCATTGTATTCTGTTTTTATTTACAATTTACACAACGTGCCAACTTCACTGGTTTTGGGTTGTGTAATAATATTGGTCACATGTAATAATATTGGTCATATAGTTATGGCGGACACTAACTGATAACGGCCAGAAATTAATACTAAAAAGGAGTGTATTAACCTGTGTCTATAGCGGCCACTGTCCAAAAGATGGCGCCATCGCACAAACAATAACACACCTTTTCAGTGTGTTTGCTTTTTTTTTTTTTTAACTATTGATTTTATATCCTGCTGTCAATAAAGACAAATCCATAGATTAGCCGCACCGTTTTATAGGCCGCAGGGTCCAAAGCCTCGGAAAAAAGTAGCATCTTATAGTCCGTGATTTAAAGTATTTGGGTCAAGTTGTTGCTGCGTCCTTGGTAGGAACATTATGCTGCGTCAGGTTTGCAAACGGCTGCTGTCTTCCAGCGTTCCGGCAAGTTCATTTTGAAGCCTGTTTCGTTTTGTTTGGTGCACTCCCAGCTGCACACGTCTTTTGTTTGGTCATAGATGAAATCCTATGTCTCCTGCTGTCCTCTGCATATTGGGATCGCGACAACAACCGTTATGCATTTAGTACATTTGTTTACCACGACGACACAAAAAACAAAGCCCCTTTGTGCACCTCGCTCACTTTGCCTCCCGTCGTAGCTCGTCTTTCCTGTCTCTTTGCCTCCTTTCTAGTCTTGTTTTTGTTTTTTTTTAACCCGGGGGGGTCATTGATGTTGCTCCGGATGCCTCTGTGCTGCAAAGTCACAACATGACTGGAGGAGGAAAGACGTCAATAGCATGTTCTAAAGACCACCCCTTATTCCCCCGCCTGCCGTTGCATTGATGAACGAGGACAAAGAGGCAGTCCATAAACTCAACAAAAGACGAGTGTCCACCTTAGAAGCCAGTTTTAACGACCTTAGCAGGGATCTTCTAAAGTCAGACGAGACAACAGTGTGCGTTTAGATTTTTTTATAGTTAATACAGAGTGGCATTACAGTCATTTTATCCTCATCGCAATGGATATTTTGAAAAAATCTGAATAGATTTGACCATTTTCTGGACTTTTCTGTCAACATTTTATTACGTGTGGGCAGTTGCGGGCTGTGCGTTTCCCACCTAGGCCTTCAGTGATGTCCTACTTAGTCTGACTTTAATAAATACCCCTCAAAATACCATAATTTATGTCAGCACATGTCCATTGCTGGAGAAATGCTATACAGAAACACACTTGTGCACTACCTCGCATTGAATCACCTCAACAGTGTACAAAAAAGGCTATATTTCTGCACATTTAAAAATCAATGAACCCGCATCTGTTATGTTTAGGAGGGAGTAAAGTAGACGGCACAGACCACAAGAGGGCGTAGTAAGCAACGTTCCCTCTAAGGTGCGCGCCTGTGCAATTGCGCACTGCTCAAGCGTCCTCTGCGCACGGCAAATCTATGCCACGCACAAAATCAAATAAAAAAATAAGCGCATAACAATTTTCGACACACGGACATGACAGAGAAAACGTCATCGTCATCATTGTTCAAATATTGTAACGTCTGTCGAGACGTTTTGAGGACATGGATTCCATCCATCACTTTACTGAGCAAAACTCTTTATTGTCGGCCATAAACACATCACCAAAACATTAGTAAAAAAAAAATTATATCTAGCAAAAGTGGTCATTTTCTGCAGTACAAACCAGACCAAAAGCAACTTTGTTATATCAACAGCAGCCGCTCGCTCTTTCTCACTTGCGCCAACACATGCACATATGGCACTTAGCCAGTGATGCGTTTACAGCTACACAAAAAGTCGGACAACTCCAACACCACACATAAAGTGTCATTCCAGGTCGTTAAACTATGATTTACCAATCAAATGTGTGCTTATTCTAGTGTCATTTATTAGGAATCTTAATTTATAAATATTAATCATGAAATGCTGTTAGTATATTAAATAAATACTAATAAAAATATATTTTTTAACAAAAAAGTTGCAGGAATGTACACATGATCCCCTGCTTACATCTCATTGTGCAACATGTGAATGTTTTAATGGGAACTAAATGCAATGTCTGAAAGGGGTTACAAATTATTTCCAAAGCAGGACCTCCACCCAGACAAACAATACAAGTGCACAGTTCATGAAAAACAAAATTTTTTGTTATTGTCATTGTAAGTGTGCCTAAACACTTATATTAGAAAATAACCTCATGGAAATGACTGCTGTCATTTGATTATAATAATAAGAGAATGTTGTCTGTCTACCTGTGTTGACCCTGCGATGAGGTGGGGACTTGTCCAGGGTGTACGCCGCCTTCCACCCGAATGCAGCTGAGATAGGCTCCAGCACCCCCCGCAACCCCGAAAGGGACAAGCGGTAGAAAATGGATGGATGGATGGAGATTGAACTTGTTATTTAAAATGGAGTGTGACTAAGTACAAGAGTGTATGGTGTAAGACTATGATGTGGGTATTAGCTGTTGAGTGTTACAGTAATGTTGAGTGAGAAGCAGGAAGACCCGGAGGGGAAAGGCAGGCTCGAATGTCCGTGGGACAAGCAGGTAGTCGGGGGGTATAGCGAGGCGTCAAAAGGGTCCGTGTCCAAGCAGGGGTCGAGGAACGAGGGAGGCAGTCCAAAGTCCAGAGGGAAGTCGAGACACACAGCTTGATGACGGGAGACACGGGAAGTACTGCGGGAAACACAAGGGACATAAGACACGGGAACTGGGAAGACACAGAGAAAGACCAAGTACACGGGAGGGAAGCCAGAGACGGGATGCTTACTTCGAGGAGTTAACTACGTTCCGGCGCAGGATCTTCCGGGTCCGCTGGTCTTTATACCGCTCGCCTTCATCAGTGCCAGGTGCGGTGATTGCTGATCGCCAGCCTTGCCGGCGCGTGACCACAATGCGGCCAGAGCGAGCAGGGGCGTGTCCTGGTGCCGGCAGAGCTTGTCGCAAATGACATGCGGGATTGAGCACGCGCCGTGACAGCATCAGCATTTAAAACATACCTTACGTGGTACTGTCAAAATTAAAATGGTACATATTAAATGTGGAAATATAAATAGATACAATATTTTTACTTTTCTTTGTGAGTTAAAAAAGTGAGAACCGATTATTTCTCCGTTGGCCGGGTATGGCTCCGGTGCCCGTTCCTGCCACTTGAGAGTGACAAGTGAAAATCCAATCACAGTCACGTTTAGCGTATGGCTGCCTAAATGGGCTATTGTCAACAACTCGGGATCTGATTGGCTATCGAAACTGTCTATCAACTGTCTATCCGGCCGAATTCATACAGCGCTGGCAACAAGCTAGTTGAATTCTGATTGGACAAAAGCTCTAACGTAAAAACAAGCAACACTGGAGCCTAATAAGAAGGCCAGCAGAGAAGGATTTGCTGGCCCTAGCGGCACACCACTGTGTGTGGTGTACACTGCATCCAAACTTCAAGTGCAATATAATGGTTCACCTTCCAGGGGCGCTGGACTTACTCCAGCACAATAAAATTGACTCACATTTGCTGTTGAGCCAGAGTTTCTCTCAAACAAAAAAAACAAAAACACGACCAAAACTACAAAAGACATCACAGAGTCAGCAATTTTAATACAAAACAAACTAAATATATATAAATGTACAATATCTATTCTTGTCTGAAACAGTGTCCGCCGCTTAAAATGTCCGACAGGAAACAACGACTGGAGCACTTGCTCAGGGCAGAAGATTCATACTTTGTTGTCCAGTCGATGTTAAAACGCCGTTTTTTTGGCAATTTATTCAGACTTTTTTTCAGGGTTGAATGAGTAGTCTTCTTCTACTCACTCCACTGTTGCTTGTCTCGCTGTTCCCCCCTGTGGGGTGGCGGAAGTACTGCATACATGAGCAACCTTAGTTTAACTGGTTTTATCAAGCCTATTTGGGTGATGTTAGGCAGGCCAAATGAAAAGCTTTGAGGCCTGAGTTATAGGCTCGGTTATATATGTATACATATATATATATATATATATATGTATATATATATATGTATACATATATATATATATATATATATATATATATATATATATATATATATATATATATATATATATATATATATATATATATACATATATATAAATATATATATATATATATATATATATATATATATATATATATATATATATATATATATATATATATATATATATATAACCTATACAAATACATTTGTACATATAATAATAATATATTAGATATATAATTAATATGTATTATAATTTAATATTAAGAGTGAAAGTTCAACTCCTACCTTGTTTACTTCCGTGACGGCTTCCCTCACGTTTTGTAATCATTCAGAGATGTCAAGCAGCTAAAATGGAAAAGTGTGGTTAGTTTTTTCCCCATTATGCTTTGTAGTGGATATAAATAGGTGTATTTTTTTTAATTTTTGTATGGTAGTTGGCAGGTTGTGTTATGTGTGGCCATGTTTGTTGACTTTTTGTGCTGGTTGAATTTTTCTTTTCCTGCGCCATGACTAGGGAAGGTTGTTTGAATTGGGTCATATGAGTAATTTGCTGTGCATACAGTCACTAGAGCATGGGCGTTCAAACTATTTGACTTGGGGGTTGCATTGGGCAAAAAAAAATTGGGCGGGAGCTGACTGTATGTAAAGTAACTATATATACATAAATATGTGTACATATTGTATTAATAAAATAGATAAATAATTTACATAATTGGATATTAAGAGTATGTAAAAGTTCGACTTCGACCTTGTTTACTTCTGTGACGACCTCCTTAAAGTTTTGTAATCCATCAGAAATAAGCAGCTAAAATGCGGCAAACATGGAGAAGTGTGGAGAGAGTGTTTTGCATTGTTCCCATCATGCTTCGTAATTGATTTAAATGGGTTTAATTTTTTATTTTTTCTGGTGCATGGACGTTGTTTGTGATGTCCACACAGTTCAGTGAGCAGGTTGTGTTATATGTGACCATGTCTGTGGACATTTTATTTTATTTTTTTTGCACCATGACTAGGGAAGGTTATTTGCATTGGGTCTGCGAATGCTCCCATTTACGGCACATTTGAAGGTCATTGACTTGAATTACTCACATTGTCCACTAGATGGCGACAAAACAACGGCATCCAAAGTGTCGAGCTGTTAAGATGTATGCAATCTCACGACGTCTCGGCCCGTGCTGTGTTTTGGACGCCCCTGCTCTAAAGAGTACACTCCATGGTCACTGGTCTGAGTCACTCACATTGTCCACAAAATAGTGACCAATAAGTAGGGATGATGTTTGATAAGAAATTATCGAGTTCGAGCCCATTATCAAATCCTCTTATCGAACCGATTCCTTATCGATTCTCTTATCGAATCCAGATAGGTTGTTGTATATTGGCAATAATTGCAGATAGCCGTTTTTTTTGTAAAATGAAGCCATGCCTTGAGGCGTTTTTTCCGGTCCATTGTTGTTGCTGCTTCTGTATCTGCCACCTAATGACTGAGCTACGTCATTTCCTGGGACGTGCCACAGGGCATTTCCTGTGGGACGGGATTCGTTCCCAGGGATTCGAATAAAGAACCAACTCTTTTTCTTTACTATAGTGGCCTCGATAACGGGAACCGGTTCTCAAAAAGGGATTCGAGTCCATGGAATCGGCTCTTTTCTTATCGAACAACCGGGAGAACCGGTTTCGAACATCATCCCTACCAATAAGCACCTATTAAATTGGAGTATCTGGCCATTTAATAAGTAAACGCCCTGCCCGGCCAGATTGCTTGTTGAACTCATATTGTCTCGAGGGGCCAAATTGAATCCGGCTTCGGGCTGCAATTGGCCCGCCGGCCATAGTTTAAACACCCCTGGTCTAAATGATTTCTGTTCAACTTTACAACATCACTTTCAGTTTAGTTTGACTTTCACCTGATCCAAAGAAAATGACTGTTCCTTCCATCATAGTCGCGGCACAGCGGGGGGCTCGGCTTCCGTCAGGGCGTCTTTGAAAAAGGCAATTAATTAAGAGCTGGAGTGAAACTGCTCGGCGGTCACAGTGGGTTGCAGTGCAACTGCTCTGTTTTTGTGCCAGGCCCCTGGTGAGAGTGGGAATAGTTGGGAAAAAGACCAGTTGGGCAATTTGCCTGCGACTGAATGGTGGCCGCTTTGAATAGGACCCACTATTCCCCGAGCAACTACTGTAAGGTTGATATGAAACCCGCTTGTGCACACGTAGGGCTGGGCGATAAAACGATATCAACGTTTATTGCGATAGACACCTGATCGATACCAATACAATTCGTCGGGAGAAACCGGACGTTGCGAAACAAGGTCGGTTGCACGCACAAAAGCACTCCGAGAAACGCGGGAACTATCACTGATCAGTAGGAGTGACAATTAGACAACAGTATCAACTATCAAGTATGGTTGCGCCATCTCGTTGTCTCTCGGGTGATTCTTTGCATGGAGTGAGAAGAGAAAGTCTAGGGGCGGGGCATGTGCGGGACGGCGAGACACAGCTGGCAGGTGATTAGATTTTGCAGGTGGTACGTGTTAATCTAATCAGCTGTTGTCTTTAACAGAGAAGTGGGAGAAACTGGAGAGACAGACATCGGAAAAGATTGTACTGAAAAGATTGTTCGTGGCATCACGTGTTGATTAAAACTCTGTTCAACAGCACCCCTGACTCCTGTGACGTGGTATCCGTGGAACGGGTGAGGAACGGCCTCTACAGTCACCTAGACCTAGTCAGAGCAGTGTGGTCTGTAAATGGCGCAAGGCGCTCGTCCCCAACCTGACCGCTAATACCCCAAATCCCAGGAACATGAGACTAGGACTGTTGCTAATTTATTCGGTTTTTGTCTTTTCGTCAAAAAGTTACCTTGCAAATGGGTTTCTTATTGTGATTGATGCTGTATTACTGCCTTTCTTTATGTTTAACCAAAACATTTCTCTTCACAATTAGTTTGTTTTTGCTCAAAAACAACGGGCCACTTTACCTTTACCTTAAAGCCCTCCTCCCCTGTCTCCCTCCAAGCAGCGTAGACTCGTTCCTCTGCCACCTGACGTTATGCGAGATCTCAAATAAATAATTAAAAGACCATAGCTTTCTCCGGACATTTCTTTACCGAATAGGAAAAAAGTTCCAAATCACCGTGAATCGGCTCTGATCGTTTACGTAAAATAACCATTAAATAGACTTGATCGGTTGGCTTTTATAGGTGAAATATTTGAATCCTTACTACTTGTATGGTTGGCCGCCTAGTACTAGCAGTCTTTTTCTTTTTAGAATGTGTGTCTTCCCGTCTTACATAAGATTGTGGATGATGAGCAAAATTCCAAGAAAAGTGCTGATTTCCTTTCAAAGAACCACATGAATTGTTCTTGGTTTGCATCTACCTGATTTCTGGTCCATTTTTGAAAATGAGGATTTATTAAAGCCAAGTTTTTTTCGCCATTTTTTTCCGATACATTGCAACGCGGCAAAGTGAGGATATGATTTCACCCATATGAGGTTTAAAGCCTCCTTGTCAGCGCAGACGTACCTTTTGACCTTTTGTATGATTGAAACCTGCCCCGGTGAGAGTCATCATAGTATTTGATGTCCTCGCCTTAATCGGTACAATCAGCCGAGCATTAAATGTCCGCTTTATCGCTCCTCCGAATGTCATCGTCAGCCTCTCGTGTCTTTGAAAGGAAAGTGTTTAGCTTTATCAGTCATAGTGGAAACATGGTCGGCATATCAGCCTCTCAGGCAGCTTCTGGATTCAAATCAGGTTCGGTTTGCTTGTTGTCGTCTGACAAGAAAAGAGCGCCACTAGTGGGAGGGGGTGAAAAAATGTATGTGCCCTGGCAACCAGTCAGCGATAATAAGTTAGGTTTGTGACTTGTAAAGGTGACAACGTGGGTGGTATCTCAGGTCTCGAGGGCTTTCTTAATGTTAAAAAAAAAAAAAATCGTAAACAAGTTCTTTTTTTTATATTTAATTTATGATTAATAATTTTTACTTTTGCGGAAATTCGTTTACCACAGTCAGGCCTGGAACCAACTATTAGCAATAAACAAGAATTTACTGTATTTTGTAGCTGTACATTGGAGTGAAATTACTGCCAAAACTCCACAAATTAAAAAAAATGTTTCACAAACTAAAAAAAAATGTTTCACAAACTCACTAAAGTGGACAAAGTATTTTTTTCAGGTTAATACTTTTGCCGCATTTTTTCCACTTTTTGTTCCACGCTTAGTCCGTTTGTGAATTTTTTTTTTAGATTGTGAAACAATTTTGAGTTTGAAACAATTTTGAGTTTGTGAAAAACAATTTTGAGTTTGTGAAACAATTTTGAGTTTATGAAACATTTTTGGACTTTTTTAAAAACAATGTTTTGAGTTTGTGAAACATTTGAGTTTGTGAAACAATTTTGAGTTGATGAAAACATTTTTTGAGTTTGTGAAACAATTTTTGAGTTTGTGAAACATTTTTGAGTTCATAAAAACTTTTTTTTGAGTTTGTGAGACGTTTTTTCTAGTTTGTGTAACAAATTTTAGTTTGTGAAACATTTTTTTTGAGTTTGTGAGACATTTTTTCCAGTTTGTGAAACAATTTTGAGTTTGTGAAACATTTGAGCGTGTGAAACATTTTTGAGTTTTTGAGTTTGAGACATTTTTTCTAGTTTGTGAAACATTTTTTTGAGTTTTTGAGACATTTTTTCCAGTTTGTGAAACAATTTTGAGTTTGTGAAACATTTTTTTTTGAGTTTGTGAAACGTTTTTGAGTTTGTGAAACAATTTTTGACTTTGTTAAATATTTTTGAGTTTGTGAAACATTTTAATTTGTGAAACAAATTTGAGTTTGTGAAACGTTTGAGTTTGAGAAACAATTTTTGACTTTGTTGAATATTTTTTGAGTTTGTGAAACATTTTGAGTTTGTGAAACAATTTTGAGTTTATGAATTTTTTTTGGGAGTTTGTGAAACAATTTTGAGTTTATGAAAATTTTTTTGGAGTTTGTGAAATATTTTAGAGTTCATGAAAACTTGTTTTTGAGTTTGTGAAAAACATTTTTTGAGTTAGTAAAACCATTTTTTGAGTTTGTGAAACAATTTTGAGTTTGTGAAACATTTTTTGGAGTTTGTAAGACATTTTTGAGTTTGTGAAACATTTTTTTTGAGTTTGTGAAAATATTTTGAGTTTTTGAAACATTTTTGAGTTCATGAAAACTTTTTTTGCGTTCGTGAAATATTTTTGAGTTTGTAAAACATTTTTAAGTTCATGAAAACTTCTTTTTTTTAGTTTGCGAAACAATTTTGAGTTTGTGAAACATTTTTTTTAGTTTGTGAGACATTTTTTCCAGTTTGTGAAACATTTTTGAGTTTTAACTTTTTTTCCCAGTTTGTGAAACATTTTTGAGTTTGTAAAACATTTTTTAAGTCTGTGAAACATTTGTTCCGTTTTGTGAAACAATTTTGAGTTTGTGAAACATTGTCTTGAGTTTGTGAAACAATTTTAAGTTTGTGAGACATTTTTTACAGTTTTTGAAACAGTTTTGAGTTTGTGAAACAATTTTTGAATTTGTGAAACAATTGTTAGTTTGTGAAATATTTTTGAGTTCATGAAAGTTTTTTTTTGAGTTTGTGAAACAATTTTGAGTTTGTGAGACATTTTTTCCAGTTTGAGAAATTTTTTCCAGTTTGTGAAACAATTTTGAGTTTGTAAAACATTTTTTTTGAGTTTGTGAAACAATCCTGAGTTTGTGAAACATTTTTGAGTGCATGAAAACTTTTTTTTTAGTTTGTGAAACAATTTTGAGTTTGTGAAACATTTCTTTGAGTTTGTGAAACATTTTTGAGTTTTGAAACATTTTTGAGTTCATGAAAACTTTTTTTTGAGTTTGCGAAACAATTTTGAGTTTGTGAAACATTTCTTTGAGTTTGTGAAACATTTTTGAGTTTTGAAACATTTTTGAGTTCATGAAAACTTTTTTTTGAGTTTGTGAAACAATTTTGAGTTTGTGAAACAATTTTGAGTTTGTGAAACATTTTTTAAGTTTGTAAAACATTTTTTCCATTTTGTAAAACAATTTTGAGTTTGTGAAACATTGTCTTGAGTTTGTAAAACAATTGTCAGTTTGTGAGACATATTTTACAGTTTGTGAAACAATTTAGAGTTTGTGAAACATTTTTTTGATTTTGTGAAACAATTTTTGAGTTTGTGAAACAATTTTGAGTTTGTGAAACATTTTTTTGAGTTTGTGAGACCATTTTTGAGTTTGTGAAACATTTTTGAGTTCATGAAAACTTTATTTTGAGTTTGTGAAACAATTTTGAGTTTGTAAAACTTTTTTTCCGTTTTGTGAAACAATTTTGAGTTTGTGAAACATTGTCTTGAGTTTGTAAAACAATTGTCAGTTTGTGAGACATCTTTTACAGTTTGTGAAACAATTTAGAGTTTGTGAAACACTTTTTCCAGTGTGTGAAACATTTTTGAGTTTGTAAAACATTTTTTAAGTTTGTAAAACATTTTTTCCGTTTTGTAAAACAATTTTGAGTTTGTGAAACATTTTTTTGAGTTTGTGAGACAATTTTTGAGTTTGTGAAACAATTTTGAGTTTGTGAAACATTTTTGAGTTTGTGAAACAATTTTGAGTTTGTGAAACAATTTTGAGTTTGTGAAACACTTTTTCCAGTTTGAAACATTTTTGAGTTTGTAAAACATTTTTTAAGTTTGTAAAACTTTTTTTCCGTTTTGTGAAACAATTTTGAGTTTGTGAAACATTGTCTTGAGTTTGTAAAACAATTTTCAGTTTGTGAGACTTCTTTTACAGTTTGTGAAACAATTTAGAGTGTGTGAAACATTTTTTTGATTTTTTGAAACAATTTTTGAGTTTGTGAAACAATTTTGAGTTTGTGAAACATTTTTTTGAGTTTGTGAAACAATTTTGAGTTTGTGAAACATTTTTTTGAGTTTGTGAAACAATTTTAAGTTTGTGAGACATGTTTTACAGTTTGTGAAACAATTTAGAGTTTGAAACATTTTTGAGTTCATGAAAACTTTTTTTTGAGTTTGTGAAAACATTTTGAGTTTGTGAAACATTTTTTGCAGTTTGAGACATTTTTTCCAGTTTATGAAACAATTTAGAGTTTGTGAATTATTTTTTTGAGTTTGTGAGACATTTTTTCCAGTTTGTGAAACATTTTTCCCAGTTTGTGAAACAATTTTGAGTTTGTGAAACATTTTTGAGTTTGTAAAACATTTTTTAAGTTTGTAAAACACTTTTTCCGTTTTGTGAAACAATTTTGAGTTTGTGAAACAATTTTAAGTTTGTGAAACTTTTTTTCCAGTTTGTGAAACATTTTTGAGTTTATGAAACAGTTTTTTGAGTTTGAAACATTTTTGAGTTTGTGAAACATTTTTCCCAGTTTGTGAAACAATTTTGAGTTTGTGAAATTTTTTTTTGGAGTTTGTGAAACATTTTTGAGTGTGTGAAACATTCTTGAGTCCATGAAAACTTTGGTTTTGAGTTTGTAAAACATTTTTGAGTTTGTGAAACATTTCTTCCAGTTTGTGAAACTTTTTTTTGAGTTTGTGAGACAATTTTTGAGTTTGTGAAACAATTTTGAGTTTGTGAAACATTTTTGAGTTTGTGAACAATTTTGAGTTTGTGAAACAATTTTGAGTTTGTGAAACACTTTTTCCAGTTTGAAACATTTTTGAGTTTGTAAAACATTTTTTAAGTTTGTAAAACTTTTTTTCCGTTTTGTGAAACCATTTTGAGTTTGTGAAACATTGTCTTGAGTTTGTAAAACAATTTTCAGTTTGTGAGACTTCTTTTACAGTTTGTGAAACAATTTAGAGTGTGTGAAACATTTTTTTGTTTTTTTGAAACAATTTTTGAGTTTGTGAAACAATTTTGAGTTTGTGAAACATTTTTTTGAGTTTGTGAAACAATTTTAAGTTTGTGAGACATGTTTTACAGTTTGTGAAACAATTTAGAGTTTGAAACATTTTTGAGTTCATGAAAACTTTTTTTTGAGTTTGTGAAAAAATTTTGAGTTTGTGAAACATTTTTTGCAGTTTGAGACATTTTTTCCAGTTTATGAAACAATTTAGAGTTTGTGAATTATTTTTTTGAGTTTGTGAGACATTTTTTCCAGTTTGTGAAACATTTTTCCCAGTTTGTGAAACAATTTTGAGTTTGTGAAACATTTTTTAAGTTTGTAAAACATTTTTTCCATTTTGTAAAACAATTTTGAGTTTGTGAAACATTGTCTTGAGTTTGTAAAACAATTGTCAGTTTGTGAGACATATTTTACAGTTTGTGAAACAATTTAGAGTTTGTGAAACATTTTTTTGATTTTGTGAAACAATTTTTGAGTTTGTGAAACAATTTTGAGTTTGTGAAACATTTTTTTGAGTTTGTGAGACCATTTTTGAGTTTGTGAAACATTTTTGAGTTCATGAAAACTTTATTTTGAGTTTGTGAAACAATTTTGAGTTTGTAAAACTTTTTTTCCGTTTTGTGAAACAATTTTGAGTTTGTGAAACATTGTCTTGAGTTTGTAAAACAATTGTCAGTTTGTGAGACATCTTTTACAGTTTGTGAAACAATTTAGAGTTTGTGAAACACTTTTTCCAGTGTGTGAAACATTTTTGAGTTTGTAAAACATTTTTTAAGTTTGTAAAACATTTTTTCCGTTTTGTAAAACAATTTTGAGTTTGTGAAACATTTTTTTGAGTTTGTGAGACAATTTTTGAGTTTGTGAAACAATTTTGAGTTTGTGAAACATTTTTGAGTTTGTGAAACAATTTTGAGTTTGTGAAACAATTTTGAGTTTGTGAAACACTTTTTCCAGTTTGAAACATTTTTGAGTTTGTAAAACATTTTTTAAGTTTGTAAAACTTTTTTTCCGTTTTGTGAAACAATTTTGAGTTTGTGAAACATTGTCTTGAGTTTGTAAAACAATTTTCAGTTTGTGAGACTTCTTTTACAGTTTGTGAAACAATTTAGAGTGTGTGAAATATTTTTTTGATTTTTTGAAACAATTTTTGAGTTTGTGAAACAATTTTGAGTTTGTGAGACTTCTTTTACAGTTTGTGAAACAATTTAGAGTGTGTGAAACATTTTTTTGATTTTTTGAAACAATTTTTGAGTTTGTGAAACAATTTTGAGTTTGTGAAACATTTTTTTGAGTTTGTGAAACAATTTTGAGTTTGTGAAACATTTTTTTGAGTTTGTGAAACAATTTTAAGTTTGTGAGACATGTTTTACAGTTTGTGAAACAATTTAGAGTTTGAAACATTTTTGAGTTCATGAAAGCTTTTTTTTGAGTTTGTGAAAACATTTTGAGTTTGTGAAACATTTTTTGCAGTTTGAGACATTTTTTCCAGTTTATGAAACAATTTAGAGTTTGTGAATTATTTTTTTGAGTTTGTGAGACATTTTTTCCAGTTTGTGAAACATTTTTCCCAGTTTGTGAAACAATTTTGAGTTTGTGAAACATTTTTGAGTTTGTAAAACATTTTTTAAGTTTGTAAAACACTTTTTCCGTTTTGTGAAACAATTTTGAGTTTGTGAAACAATTTTAAGTTTGTGAAACTTTTTTTCCAGTTTGTGAAACATTTTTGAGTTTATGAAACAGTTTTTTGAGTTTGAAACATTTTTGAGTTTGTGAAACATTTTTCCCAGTTTGTGAAACAATTTTGAGTTTGTGAAATTTTTTTTTGGAGTTTGTGAAACATTTTTGAGTGTGTGAAACATTCTTGAGTCCATGAAAACTTTGGTTTTGAGTTTGTAAAACATTTTTGAGTTTGTGAAACATTTTTTCCAGTTTGTGAAACATTTTTTTGAGTTTGTGAGACAATTTTTGAGTTTGTGAAACAATTTTGAGTTTGTGAAACATTTTTGAGTTTGTGAAACAATTTTGAGTTTGTGAAACAATTTTGAGTTTGTGAAACACTTTTTCCAGTTTGAAACATTTTTGAGTTTGTAAAACATTTTTTAAGTTTGTAAAACTTTTTTTCCGTTTTGTGAAACCATTTTGAGTTTGTGAAACATTGTCTTGAGTTTGTAAAACAATTTTCAGTTTGTGAGACTTCTTTTACAGTTTGTGAAACAATTTAGAGTGTGTGAAACATTTTTTGAAACAATTTTTGAGTTTGTGAAACAATTTTGAGTTTGTGAAACATTTTTTTGAGTTTGTGAAACAATTTTAAGTTTGTGAGACATGTTTTACAGTTTGTGAAACAATTTAGAGTTTGAAACATTTTTGAGTTCATGAAAACTTTTTATTGAGTTTGTGAAAACATTTTGAGTTTGTGAAACATTTTTTGCAGTTTGAGACATTTTTTCCAGTTTATGAAACAATTTAGAGTTTGTGAATTATTTTTTTGAGTTTGTGAGACATTTTTTCCAGTTTGTGAAACATTTTTCCCAGTTTGTGAAATAATTTGAGTTTGTGAAACATTTTTGAGTTTGTAAAACATTTTTTAAGTTTGTAAAACACTTTTTCCGTTTTGTGAAACAATTTTGAGTTTGTGAAACAATTTTAAGTTTGTGAAACATTTTTTCCAGTTTGTGAAACATTTTTGAGTTTATGAAACAGTTTTTTGAGTTTGAAACATTTTTGAGTTTGTGAAACATTTTTCCCAGTTTGTGAAACAATTTTGAGTTTGTGAATTTTTTTTTTGGAGTTTGTGAAACATTTTTGAGTGTGTGAAACATTCTTGAGTCCATGAAAACTTTGGTTTTGAGTTTGTAAAACATTTTTGAGTTTGTGAAACATTTTTAATAATAATAATAATAATAACTGGGATTTATATAGCGCTTTTCTAAGTACCCAAAGTCGCTTTACATGTAGAACCCATCAATCATTCACACTTGGTGGTGGTAAGCTACTTTCATAGCCACAGCTGCCCTGGGGTAGACTGACGGAAGCGTGGCTGCAATTTGCGCCAACGGCCCCCCGACCACCACCTATCATTCATCATTCAATTCACCGGTGTGAGTGGCACCGGGGGCAAAGGGTGAAGTGTCCCGCCCAAGGACACAACGGCAGCGATTTTTGGATGGTAAGAGGCGGGGAACGAACCTGCAACCCTCAGGTTTCTGGCGCGGTTGCTCTACCCACTACGCCATGCCGCCCTTTTTGAGTTTGTGAAACAGTTTTTTGAGTTTGTGAAACATTTTTGAGTTTGTGAAACATTTTTCCCAGTTTGTGGAACAAATTTGAGATTGTGAAACATTTTTTTGGAGTTTGTGAAACATTTATGAGTGTGTGAAACATTTTTGAGTTTGTGAAATATTGTCTTGAGTTTGTGAAACAATTTAAAATTTTGTGAGACATTTTTTACAGTTTGTGAAACAATTTTGAGTTTGTGAAACATTTTTTTGAGTTTGTGAAACAATTTTTGAGATTGTGAAACAATTTTGAGTTTGTGAAACATTTTTGAGTTAGTAAAACATTTTTTAAGTTTGTAAAACACTTTTTCCGTTTTGTGAAACAATTTTGAGTTTGTGAAACGATGTCTTGAGTTTGTGAAACAATTTTAAGTTTGTGAAACATTTTTTCCAGTTTGTGAAACATTTTTTCCAGTTTGTGAAACATTTTTGAGTTTGTGAAACAGTTTTTTGAGTTTGAAACATTTTTGAGTTTGTGAAACATTTTTCCCAGTTTGTGAAACATTTTTGAGTTTGTGAAACAGTTTTTTGAGTTTGAAACATTTTTGAGTTTGTGAAACATTTTTCCCAGTTTGTGAAACAATTTTGAGTTTGTGAAACATTTTTTTGGAGTTTGTGAAACATTTTTGAGTGTGTGAAACATTCTTGAGTCCATGAAAACTTTGATTTTGAGTTTGTAAAACATTTTTGAGTTTGTGAAACATTTTTGACTTTGTGAAACATTTTTTCCAGTTTGTGAAACAATTTTGAGATTGTGAAACATTTTTTTGGAGTTTGTGAAACATTTTTGAGTGTGTAAAACATTTTTGAGTTTGTGAAATATTGTCTTGAGTTTGTGAAACAATTCAAAATTTTGTGAGACATTTTTTACAGTTTGTGAAACAATTTTGAGTTTGTGAAACATGTTTTTGAGTTTGTGAAACAGTTTTTGAGATTGTGAAACAATTTTGAGTTTGTGAAACATTTTTGAGTTTGTAAAACATTTTTTAAGTTTGTAAAACACTTTTTCCGTTTTGTGAAACAATTTTGAGTTTGTGAAACGATGTCTTGAGTTTGTGAAACAATTTTAAGTTTGTGAAACATTTTTTCCAGTTTGTGAAACATTTTTTCCAGTTTGTGAAACATTTTTGAGTTTGTGAAACAGTTTTTTGAGTTTGAAACATTTTTGAGTTTGTGAAACATTTTTCCCAGTTTGTGAAACATTTTTGAGTTTGTGAAACAGTTTTTTGAGTTTGAAATATTTTTGAGTTTGTGAAACATTTTTCCCAGTTTGTGAAACAATTTTGAGTTTGTGAAACATTTTTTTGGAGTTTGTGAAACATTTTTGAGTGTGTGAAACATTCTTGAGTCCATGAAAACTTTGATTTTGAGTTTGTAAAACATTTTTGAGTTTGTGAAACATTTTTGACTTTGTGAAACATTTTTTCCAGTTTGTGAAACAATTTTGAGATTGTGAAACATTTTTTTGGAGTTTGTGAAACATTTTTGAGTGTGTAAAACATTTTTGAGTTTGTGAAATATTGTCTTGAGTTTGTGAAACAATTTAAAATTTTGTGAGACATTTTTTACAGTTTGTGAAACAATTTTGAGTTTGTGAAAAATGTTTTTGAGTTTGTGAAACAGTTTTTGAGATTGTGAAACAATTTTGAGTTTGTGAAACATTTTTGAGTTTGTAAAACATTTTTTTAAGTTTGTAAAACACTTTTTCCGTTTTGTGAAACAATTTTGAGTTTGTGAAACGATGTCTTGAGTTTGTGAAACAATTTTAAGTTTGTGAAACATTTTTTCCAGTTTGTGAAACATTTTTTCCAGTTTGTGAAACATTTTTGAGTTTGTGAAACAGTTTTTTGAGTTTGAAACATTTTTGAGTTTGTGAAACATTTTTCCCAGTTTGTGAAACATTTTTGAGTTTGTGAAACAGTTTTTTGAGTTTGAAACATTTTTGAGTTTGTGAAACATTTTTCCCAGTTTGTGAAACAATTTTGAGTTTGTGAAACATTTTTTTGGAGTTTGTGAAACATTTTTGAGTGTGTGAAACATTCTTGAGTCCATGAAAACTTTGATTTTGAGTTTGTAAAACATTTTTGAGTTTGTGAAACATTTTTGACTTTGTGAAACATTTTTTCCAGTTTGTGAAACAATTTTGAGATTGTGAAACATTTTTTTGGAGTTTGTGAAACATTTTTGAGTGTGTAAAACATTTTTGAGTTTGTGAAATATTGTCTTGAGTTTGTGAAACAATTCAAAATTTTGTGAGACATTTTTTACAGTTTGTGAAACAATTTTGAGTTTGTGAAACATGTTTTTGAGTTTGTGAAACAGTTTTTGAGATTGTGAAACAATTTTGAGTTTGTGAAACATTTTTGAGTTTGTAAAACATTTTTTAAGTTTGTAAAACACTTTTTCCGTTTTGTGAAACAATTTTGAGTTTGTGAAACGATGTCTTGAGTTTGTGAAACAATTTTAAGTTTGTGAAACATTTTTTCCAGTTTGTGAAACATTTTTTCCAGTTTGTGAAACATTTTTGAGTTTGTGAAACAGTTTTTTGAGTTTGAAACATTTTTGAGTTTGTGAAACATTTTTCCCAGTTTGTGAAACATTTTTGAGTTTGTGAAACAGTTTTTTGAGTTTGAAATATTTTTGAGTTTGTGAAACATTTTTCCCAGTTTGTGAAACAATTTTGAGTTTGTGAAACATTTTTTTGGAGTTTGTGAAACATTTTTGAGTGTGTGAAACATTCTTGAGTCCATGAAAACTTTGATTTTGAGTTTGTAAAACATTTTTGAGTTTGTGAAACATTTTTGACTTTGTGAAACATTTTTTCCAGTTTGTGAAACAATTTTGAGATTGTGAAACATTTTTTTGGAGTTTGTGAAACATTTTTGAGTGTGTAAAACATTTTTGAGTTTGTGAAATATTGTCTTGAGTTTGTGAAACAATTTAAAATTTTGTGAGACATTTTTTACAGTTTGTGAAACAATTTTGAGTTTGTGAAAAATGTTTTTGAGTTTGTGAAACAGTTTTTGAGATTGTGAAACAATTTTGAGTTTGTGAAACATTTTTGAGTTTGTAAAACATTTTTTAAGTTTGTAAAACACTTTTTCCGTTTTGTGAAACAATTTTGAGTTTGTGAAACGATGTCTTGAGTTTGTGAAACAATTTTAAGTTTGTGAAACATTTTTTCCAGTTTGTGAAACATTTTTTCCAGTTTGTGAAACATTTTTGAGTTTGTGAAACAGTTTTTTGAGTTTGAAACATTTTTGAGTTTGTGAAACATTTTTCCCAGTTTGTGAAACATTTTTGAGTTTGTGAAACAGTTTTTTGAGTTTTAAATATTTTTGAGTTTGTGAAACATTTTTCCCAGTTTGTGAAACAATTTTGAGTTTGTGAAACATTTTTTTGGAGTTTGTGAAACATTTTTGAGTGTGTGAAACATTCTTGAGTCCATGAAAACTTTGATTTTGAGTTGGTAAAACATTTTTGAGTTTGTGAAACATTTTTGACTTTGTGAAACATTTTTCCCAGTTTGTGAAACTATTTTGAGATTGTGAAACATTTTTTTGGAGTTTGTGAAACATTTTTGAGTGTGTGAAACATTTTTGAGTTTGTGAAATATTGTCTTGAGTTTGTGAAATAATTTAAAATTTTGTGAGACATTTTTTACAGTTTGTGAAACAATTTTGAGTTTGTGAAACATGTTTTTGAGTTTGTGAAACAATTTTTGAGATTGTGAAACAGTTTTTTGAGTTTGTGAAACATTTTTGAGTTTGTGAAACATTTTTGAGTTTGTGAAACATTTTTTCCCAGTTTGTGAAACAATTTTGAGATTGTGAAACATTTTTTTGGAGTTTGTGAAACATTTTTGAGTGTGTGAAACATTTTTGAGTTTGTGAAATATCGTCTTGAGTTTGTGAAACAATTTAAAATTTTGTGAGACATTTCTTACAGTTTGTGAAACAATTTTGAGTTTGTGAAACATGTTTTTGAGTTTGTGAAACAATTTTTGAGATTGTGAAACAATTTTGAGTTTGTGAAACATTTTTGAGTTTGTGAAACAATTTTGGGTTTGTGAAACATTTTTGAGTTCATGAAAACTTTTCTTTTTGAGTTTGTGAAACAATTTTGAGATTGTGAAACAATTTTGAGTTTGTAAAACATTTTTTGAGTTTGTGAAACAATTTTGAGATTGTGAAACAATTTTGAGTTTGTGAAACATGTTTTTGAGTTTGTGAAACAGTTTTTGAGATTGTGAAACAATTTTGAGTTTGTGAAACATTTTTGAGTTTGTAAAACATTTTTTAAGTTTGTAAAACACTTTTTCCGTTTTGTGAAACAATTTTGAGTTTGTGAAACGATGTCTTGAGTTTGTGAAACAATTTTAAGTTTGTGAAACATTTTTTCCAGTTTGTGAAACATTTTTTCCAGTTTGTGAAACATTTTTGAGTTTGTGAAACAGTTTTTTGAGTTTGAAACATTTTTGAGTTTGTGAAACATTTTTCCCAGTTTGTGAAACATTTTTGAGTTTGTGAAACAGTTTTTTGAGTTTGAAATATTTTTGAGTTTGTGAAACATTTTTCCCAGTTTGTGAAACAATTTTGAGTTTGTGAAACATTTTTTTGGAGTTTGTGAAACATTTTTGAGTGTGTGAAACATTCTTGAGTCCATGAAAACTTTGATTTTGAGTTTGTAAAACATTTTTGAGTTTGTGAAACATTTTTGACTTTGTGAAACATTTTTTCCAGTTTGTGAAACAATTTTGAGATTGTGAAACATTTTTTTGGAGTTTGTGAAACATTTTTGAGTGTGTAAAACATTTTTGAGTTTGTGAAATATTGTCTTGAGTTTGTGAAACAATTTAAAATTTTGTGAGACATTTTTTACAGTTTGTGAAACAATTTTGAGTTTGTGAAAAATGTTTTTGAGTTTGTGAAACAGTTTTTGAGATTGTGAAACAATTTTGAGTTTGTGAAACATTTTTGAGTTTGTAAAACATTTTTTAAGTTTGTAAAACACTTTTTCCGTTTTGTGAAACAATTTTGAGTTTGTGAAACGATGTCTTGAGTTTGTGAAACAATTTTAAGTTTGTGAAACATTTTTTCCAGTTTGTGAAACATTTTTTCCAGTTTGTGAAACATTTTTGAGTTTGTGAAACAGTTTTTTGAGTTTGAAACATTTTTGAGTTTGTGAAACATTTTTCCCAGTTTGTGAAACATTTTTGAGTTTGTGAAACAGTTTTTTGAGTTTTAAATATTTTTGAGTTTGTGAAACATTTTTCCCAGTTTGTGAAACAATTTTGAGTTTGTGAAACATTTTTTTGGAGTTTGTGAAACATTTTTGAGTGTGTGAAACATTCTTGAGTCCATGAAAACTTTGATTTTGAGTTGGTAAAACATTTTTGAGTTTGTGAAACATTTTTGACTTTGTGAAACATTTTTCCCAGTTTGTGAAACTATTTTGAGATTGTGAAACATTTTTTTGGAGTTTGTGAAACATTTTTGAGTGTGTGAAACATTTTTGAGTTTGTGAAATATTGTCTTGAGTTTGTGAAATAATTTAAAATTTTGTGAGACATTTTTTACAGTTTGTGAAACAATTTTGAGTTTGTGAAACATGTTTTTGAGTTTGTGAAACAATTTTTGAGATTGTGAAACAGTTTTTTGAGTTTGTGAAACATTTTTGAGTTTGTGAAACATTTTTGAGTTTGTGAAACATTTTTTCCCAGTTTGTGAAACAATTTTGAGATTGTGAAACATTTTTTTGGAGTTTGTGAAACATTTTTGAGTGTGTGAAACATTTTTGAGTTTGTGAAATATCGTCTTGAGTTTGTGAAACAATTTAAAATTTTGTGAGACATTTCTTACAGTTTGTGAAACAATTTTGAGTTTGTGAAACATGTTTTTGAGTTTGTGAAACAATTTTTGAGATTGTGAAACAATTTTGAGTTTGTGAAACATTTTTGAGTTTGTGAAACAATTTTGGGTTTGTGAAACATTTTTGAGTTCATGAAAACTTTTCTTTTTGAGTTTGTGAAACAATTTTGAGATTGTGAAACAATTTTGAGTTTGTAAAACATTTTTTAAGTTTGTGAAACATTTTTGAGCTTGTGAAACAATTGTGAGTTTGTGAAACATTTTTTCGAGTTAGTGGAGTTTTGACAGTAATTTCACTCCATACTGTACTCTTTGAAAAAAAAAAAAAAAAATCAGCTCTGACAAAAAAAAACTAAACACGTGCGATTCTTTGTCTGGGCGGATTGGTGCATGGTACTCTCTGCAGTTGAGTAGAATAACACTTGCAAGCACGGTCCCCTTTTTTTCATATTTAGAATTTGACTACATATACACCATGAAGGGGATTCATATAGCCCCTGTTTGTCGCACTTTACCTGACACTTGAACCGTAGACTGTTGAATATCTTCAAATGTGTTTTGTGGCAATCCCAACTTGGACCACGTTGTCAGTTGCTACGTAGAGTGGCGCTTTCCATCATTTCCAGGAGATTGCGCTGCAAAACCATTAACCACATGACTCCCCTCCCTACTGTAGTCTGTTCAAAGTTGCACAGTTTACTGCCAAATGCATAACATGCAAATCACCACAGCAGTTCCCTCTGACCAAAAGATATTAATTTTCCACCGCACTAATGTAGTGAGTAGAATAATCACTTTGATGGCACAGATGTTGCGAGGGGGCGAGGAAAAAAAGGCCCAATTGATGACTGGTGGCAGCATCAAAACCTTTTTCCTAATAAAAGTAGGTGGATGGCAGCTGGCTTTTTTTTGTTTCCTTTTTAATAACGACTTTCTCTACTGTTTGTGAGGTGGCAAACATCTGCTCGGCAGCATAATTGTCGCGATGAGCGATGACACGAGTCCTCGTCCTTGTCCGAGACACCTCCCGTTTTTGTTTTTTGGGGTCCTTTCACCGAGGGACATCTGTTCCTTTCAGCGGGCGACATTTGTACACGTCTCTGGTGACACGCTGAAGAGGTATTATCAAATGGGTGCAGCCACGTAGGGCTGGGCGATAAAGCGATATCGACTTATACAAATTCATAAATAAAAACAGAATACAATGATTTGCTAATCCTTTTTTAATTTATATTCAATTGAATAGACTGCAAAGACAAGATATTTAATGTTCGAACTGAAAAACATATATATATTTTTTGCAAATAGTCATTAACTTAGAATTTAATAGCAGCAACGCTATGTTTTTACCACTGTGTTACATGGCCTTTCCTTTTAACAACACTCAGTAAACATTTGGGAACTGAGGAGACCAATTTTTTAAACTTTTCAGGTGGAATTCTTTCCCATTCTTGCTTGATGTACAGCTTATCCGTTGTCATATTTTAGGCTTCATAATGCGCCACACATTTTCAATGGGAGACATGTCTGGACTACAGGCAGGCCAGTCTAGTACCCGCACTCTTTTACTAAAAAAGCCACGCTGTTTTAACACGTGGCTTGGCATTGTCTTGCTGAAATAAGCAGGGGCGTCCATGGTAACGTTGCTTGGATGGCAACATATGTTGCTTCAAAACGTGTATGTACCTTTCAGCATTAATGGTGCCTTCACAGATGTGTAAGTTACCTAATACACCCCCACACCATCACAGATGCTGGCTTTTCAACTTTGCGCCTATAACAGTCCGGATGGTTCTTTTCCTCTTAGTTCCGGAGGACACGACGTCCGCAGTCTCCAAAAACAATTTGAAATTTGGACTTGTCAGACCACAGAACACTTTTCCACTTTGCATCAGTCCATCTTAGATAAGCGGAGGCCCGGTGAAGCTGGCTGCGCTTCTGGGTGTTGTTGATAAATGGTTTTCACTTTGCATAGGAGGGTTTTGACTTACACTTACAGATGTAGCGAGGAACTTTAGTTACCGACAGTGGTTTTCTGAAGTGTTCCTGAGCCCATGTGGTGATATCCTTTACACACTGATGTCGCTTTTTGATGCAGTACCGCTTGAGGTACGTGCAGTGATTTCTCCAGATTTTCTGAACCTCTTGATGACAATAGATGGTGAAATCCCTAAATTCCTTGCAATAGCTTGTTGAGAAATGTTGTTCTTAAACTGTTCGACAATTTGCTAATAGCTAACTCTTGTTTGTGCTGCATTTTTGTTGTTTTGTTGTTCTTATACGCCCCCCTCCCTCCTCAAATCTATCCAAACTTGTCTAAACGTTTGTGCAACGAATAATTTTTATTACATTAACATTTTATAGTTGTTATGTTAACGTGTGATTAGCGTTTTATTACCCAGCCCCTGACCACCTTCAACCACGTAAAAAAAATAAAATTGTGCTATGTTTTTTTTTTTTGTTTTTTTTTGTCTACAGTGTCTATTATAGTTCTTATGTTATTAACGTTTTATTATTTATTATGGATGCTATGCTAGCTTTTTAGCTCATTTTGAACCCTCACTCATAGTGCATTTTGGTATTTTCTTTTTTTTGGTCACGTGCTAGCATGCTAATGTTCTATGCTAGCTTTTTAGCTAATTTTGAACCCTCACTCAGTGCATTTTGGTATTTTCTTTTTTTTGGTCACATGCTAGTATGCTAATGTTCTATGCTAGCTTTTTAGCTAATTTTGAACCTTCACTCATAGTGCATTTTGTTTTTTTTGGTCACGTGCTAGCATGCTAATGTTCTATGCTAGTTTTTTAGCTAATTTTGAACACTCACTCATAGTGCATTTTGGTATTTTCTTTTTTTTGGTCACGTGCTAGCATGCTAATGCTCTATGCTAGCTTTTTATCTAATTTTGAACCTTCACTCATAGTGCATTTTGTTTTTTTCTTTTTTTTGTTCACGTGCTAGCATGCTAATGTTCTATGCTAGCTTTTTAGCTAATTTTAACCCTCACTCATAGTGCATTTTGGTATTTTCTTTTTTTGGTCACGTGCTAGCATGCTAATGCTCTTTGCTAGCTTTTTAGCTAATTTTGAACCCTCACTCTTAGTGCATTTTGGTATTTTCTTTTTTTTGGTCACGTGCTAGCATGCTAATGCTCTATGCTAGCTTTTTAGCTAATTGTCAACCCTCACTCATAGTGCATTTTGGTATTATCTTTTTTTTGGTCACGTGCTAGCATGCTAATGTTCTATGCTAGTTTTTTAGCTAATTTTGTCTGTATTTACTTAAAAATCATGGTTTTTGATACTTGGCACCATCTTGGGAGTATGCTAAGGTTAGCACGGCAACGTTTTTATTTTCGCCCAGGCCTGACTGCAACTGTAGTGAAAGGCGGCCCCCCCGCAGAGAAGGCAAGCAGCACAGCGAGATGAAATAGCTCTTTCAAAACCTCCCCGATCACATTACCGCAAATGACTTCCCATAAAGTTCAATAAAAGAAAGAATGAAATAAATCAGCGTGCATTTTCACTGAACCATGACACCTCAGAGTGCGATGCGGATGCTCCCGCCGTTCACTCGAGATCCGGCGAATGCGTGCAATTAGGTTCTGAAAAGAAAAAGGTAGTTGCTAATGTAAACGCACTCGTCGTATTCATCAGCTCTGATCCACATGCTAATTAACCTCCCCCATGTGACTCCAGCCACCGTCAGATTGCTGGCGCGGAGCACAGATGTTCCTGTTTTTACCAAACTCTTTCAAAACGTTCTTGCCGCCGGGATCCTTTTTAGCGTCGCGCGACGACTCGCTCAGAAAGCCGCGTGAAAGCAATCATCGGCTGCGGAGCTTTGAGTGGAGACGGCGCACATGTGCTCGTAAATGTGGGGATTCAGCAAGCCTGGAATGGGAGCGGCAAAAGCATTTCCTTATTATGCACCTTAAAAAAAAAAAACAACAACGTATTTTTGTCATTTGCAGCTGCTGCCGAGGCTTTTATGTTAATTTCCCAGATAGAAAATGCAACGCTGAGTACAATTAGTTTGTAGTTTGCATTTGCAGCAGAAAACGCTAATGAGCACAGGCGCTTACAGTACGTGTTTCCACAACTGCTAAGAAGTCCAAATAAAACTTTTTGTCACAAACACTGATGACTGG
>NC_084573.2:29497500-29565000 GCF_033978685.3 Nerophis lumbriciformis
TGAATATTCAACATTATTGTCTTTGAGGTCCCAAATGTGTTTGCTGAGTTCTGTGGTATTTCGCAGGTTTTTGTTCCTGAAAGAAGCCTTGTGGTTGTTCCATCTGGTTTTGAATTCACCCTCGGTTAATCCTACATATGTGTCGGATGTGTTAATGTCCTTGCGTATTACCTTAGATTGGTAGACAACTGATGTTTGTAAGCATCCCCCGTTGAGGGGGCAATCAGGTTTCTTTCGACAGTTACATGCTTTGTTGGTTTTGGAGTCGTTCTGACTGGGGGTCGACGGCTCATTTGCAATTGTTTTGTTGTGGTTTGAGATGGTTTGTCGTATATTGTTCATGCAGCTGTAGCTCAATTTGATGTTGTTCTTGTTGAATACTTTTCTTAGGGTGTTGTCTTTGGGAAAGTGTTTGTCAATCAGGTTGAGGAATTTGTGTCCAATGTTCGTTGAGACGTTTTTGCTGTATGGGGGGTTGTACCAGATGATGCCGTTTCGTTTTCTGTTCTTTTTTGGCTGGTTTCCTGGCGTGGGTTCATAGGTGAGGGTGAAATTGTATCCGCTTTCATCAAGGGCTTTTTGGTACGGGGGGGTTGCTTGGTCAAATTCAGCTTTGCTAGATGACAGCATCGATAGCCTTTTATTGATTCCGGTAGGTATTCTTTTCGTGGTGGTGGGTGGGTGGTTGCTGTCATGGTGCACGTATTGGAGTGTTGTGTTGGGTTTCGTGAATGGTTGGTAGCTGTTATTTCTCAGGTTGAAAGTTACGTCAAGAAAGTTGACGGTTTGCTTGTTGGCTTCAATCGTGATCCGTAGGCCGTTCTCTTTGAAAATTTGGCATATGCGCTTCTTGGTATTCTCGCTGAACCACTCGTTGTTGAACCATTTGATTACTGCTGCTGTATTTCTCCATTGGTTGAGTGGTGTTTTGTCCTTGATTTTTGTGTTGACTCTGTCCAGGATTATTTTGCTGATTTTTCCTATTTCAGATTTAGTTGGGTTTATTAGTCGGCATGTTGGGTTATTTGCGAAGTTGGGTTTGTGATCCTTCAATGTGATGAAGGCTTCCTTGTTGGCTGTGGCGTCCACCCTGTCCTCAATGTCCAGTTCAGCCGCGATCCTTTTATTTTCCAGGTGGATGTTCTGTAAGGTATTGGGTTGCGCTTTTTTGTATGATTTGGTGATGCTTCTGTCCAGTAAGGTGTGGTGTTCTGGTATGTCCATTCTGTAGAAGTTTGTGGTTTTATCGGCAGCTATGATGAGGTTGTTTACTTTCTTGATGCGCTCCTTGTCATTTTTCAGCTTGGTGAGGAGTGGGTTGCGGATTGGCTTGAATTTGACTGATTGTATCATTTTGAGCATGTCGTTCTCAAAATCCTTTAGTTCCTCAACTGTGGGTGGGTTCTTGGTAGATTTGAATCCGTAAGTTTCCTTTTGCATTCCTTTTGTTTCAGGGTGGAGGAAAAAATGTGCTTTCCACCGCATCCTTCTTAGGAAGTGTTCCGTCTTTTCTATGAGCCTTAGCTTGTAGTCATTCTGCGCGGGTATGGGAATGTTCTTCGTGGAGTAGTCGATGTTGAATTTTTCCATTTCTGATCGTCGTACAGTGCTCAACAAATGTCAATTTGGAGCGGAGTATATGTCTTAATAAGGTTATCCAAAAAATAGTGCTCGACAGAAGCATCACCAAATCATACAAAAAAGCGCAACCCAATACCTTACAGAACATCCACCTGGAAAATAAAAGGATCGCGGCTGAACTGGACATTGAGGACAGGGTGGACGCCACAGCCAACAAGGAAGCCTTCATCACATTGAAGGATCACAAACCCAACTTCGCAAATAACCCAACATGCCGACTAATAAACCCAACTAAATCTGAAATAGGAAAAATCAGCAAAATAATCCTGGACAGAGTCAACACAAAAATCAAGGACAAAACACCACTCAACCAATGGAGAAATACAGCAGCAGTAATCAAATGGTTCAACAACATCCAAGACAAACAACAGCACAACTTTATCTCCTTTGATATTGAGGAATTTTACCCTTCCATCACGCAAGACCTACTGACTCAAGCACTAGACTTCGCCTCAGACTACGACTCAATCACAGGCAACGAAAGAAACATCATCATCCACGCAAAAAACTCCATTCTCATCCACAACAGTACACCATGGCAAAAAAAGAACAATGCAACATTTGACGTCACTATGGGAAGTTTTGACGGAGCAGAAACGTGTGAACTCGTTGGGAGTTTCCTCCTCTCCCAGCTCGCTAGCCTCAATCTGAACCTTGGTATTTACCGTGATGACGGACTGGCAGTGTGTCGCGCCTCGCCAAGGAGCAGCGAGAATACCAAGAAGCGCATATGCCAAATTTTCAAAGAGAACGGCCTACGGATCACGATTGAAGCCAACAAGCAAACCGTCAACTTTCTTGACGTAACTTTCAACCTGAGAAATAACAGCTACCAACCATTCACGAAACCCAACACAACACTCCAATACGTGCACCATGACAGCAACCATCCACCCACCACCACGAAAAGAATACCTACCGGAATCAATAAAAGGCTATCGATGCTGTCATCTAGCAAAGCTGAATTTGACCAAGCAACCCCCCCGTACCAAAAAGCCCTTGATGAAAGCGGATACAATTTCACCCTCACCTATGAACCCACGCCAGGAAACCAGCCAAAAAAGAACAGAAAACGAAACGGCATCATCTGGTACAACCCCCCATACAGCAAAAACGTCTCAACGAACATTGGACACAAATTCCTCAACCTGATTGACAAACACTTTCCCAAAGACAACACCCTAAGAAAAGTATTCAACAAGAACAACATCAAATTGAGCTACAGCTGCATGAACAATATACGACAAATCATCTCAAACCACAACAAAACAATTGCAAATGAGCCGTCGACCCCCAGTCAGAACGACTCCAAAACCAACAAAGCATGTAACTGTCGAAAGAAACCTGATTGCCCCCTCAACGGGGGATGCTTACAAACATCAGTTGTCTACCAATCTAAGGTAATACGCAAGGACATTAACACATCCGACACATATGTAGGATTAACCGAGGGTGAATTCAAAACCAGATGGAACAACCACAAGGCTTCTTTCAGGAACAAAAACCTGCGAAATACCACAGAACTCAGCAAACACATTTGGGACCTCAAAGACAATAATGTTGAATATTCAATAACATGGCAAATTCTTGCATCCAGCACACCTTACAATAGTGGTAATAAAAGATGCAACCTATGCTTGAAAGAGAAACTGTTTATTATCTACCGTCCAGACCTGTCATCCCTCAACAAGCGCAGCGAAATTGTAACAACATGCCGCCATAGACGGAAACACCTCCTAGGTAACACATGAACCAATCACCACGCCCCTAGGCCAGCCTGTACCCACCCACTCTGTGCCCTATATAAACCATGGTATGCGAATGCTCCCATTAAAATCTCCTGACGATTGAGGGTACCCCCCCTCATGAAACAGGCCTGTAGAGATGAAATAGTCTTGTGATTTTTTTTCCCCACACATACATATATATACATATGTATATATATATATATATATATATATATATATATATATATATATATATATATATATATATATATATATATATATATATATATATATATTTATATATATGTATATATATATATATATATATGTATATATATGTATATATATATATATATATATATATATATATATATATGTATATGTATATGTATATACACACATCTACACGTATATATATATAAACATACATATATAAACATATATATATATATATACACATATACATATATACATATACTGTTATATATATATATATATATATATTGTATATATATATATATATATACAAACATATATATACACATATGTATATAAACATATATATATATACACATATATATAAACATATATATATACACATATACATATATATATATATATATATATATATATATATATATATATATATATATATATATATATATATATATATATATATATATATATATATATATATATATATATATTTGTATGTGTGGGGAAAAAAATCACAAGACTATTTCATCTCTACAGGCCTGTTTCATGAGGGGGGGTACCCTCAATCGTCAGGAGATTGAAACAGGCCTGTGGAGATGAAATAGTCTTGTGTTTTTTTTCCCCACACATACATATATTGCGCTCTACTACGGTATCGAGCACTATTTTTTGGATAACCTTATTAAGACATATATATATATATATATATATATATATATATATATATATATATATATATATATATATATATATATATATATATATATACATATATACTGTTATATAAAGTCTATATTTGTGTATATATATATACACAAATATCGACTTTTGTCTAGGCTGGAACCAATGATTCATATTTATATTGTTTCTTACTGAGAAATTTGCTTCACTCTGCAAACTTTTTGATTTAAGAACCCTGTTCAAGAACCAATTAATTTTGTAATTTGAAGTTCCACTGAATATTCCATACAAGACAGTTCTACGAATGTCATAAAATATTATTAAAAAGCTGGAGTTTATTCATAAGTAATAAGGTTAATGATCGAAAAAGGAGACACAATATCGTAGTGGGCTCCGCCATCTTTTCATTTGTATGCAACCCTTTTTCTTAAAGGGGTCATATTAGATTTCTACACAGTAAAAATAAATCTATAGATTTTACGTAAAAAAAAAAAAAAGGCCAATATTTTACCGTTTTTACTCATGTAAATGTAAAAAATGGCACTAATGTTATTTTTACTAGAAAAGTTTGGCGACTGAGTTGCCAGTTTTTTACTGTGAAATCCACAGTGTATTACGGTAAATCAGTGTTTTCTAAAAATTATTTTAGGTAAACCCCCCCCAGGATTTTTTTCCCCCCCTTCTCACACACACACACACACACACACACACACACACACACACACACACACACACACACACACACATACACACTCCGCTGTGATTATAAATAGTATAGTATGTCTATAAAGCAGGGATAGGCTCCAGCACCCCTGTGAATGAATGGATCGTTATAAGTACACCTCTGCATAACATTGTATGCCTATTAACATAAAAAAAAAATAACGAAATAAATATAAATGAACTTACAACAAAGATTAATTTTGGTGTCATTGTTTTTAGTCTGTTACAGAAATTTTTTAAAGTGCATACATTTTTTTGGACCGACTTGAACCATTTGATACTGAAAAATATATATCTTTTTAAACTAAATAAATATTAATACATTCAAATTGATCAGCGACATAAACTCAGGAGCACACACAATATATAAAACACTTATACCAGGGGTATCAAACGTATGGCGCACGGGTCGTATCAGTCCGCAAGATCAGCTTGCTTGAATATAGAAATGAGCTGCTGACTTTGAGCGCCCTCTGAATTGGCTGCCGCTACTCCAATCAGTGCAGGTGCAGGCAGTCAGCTGCTCTTGTATTGGCTGGCAGCAGATGGCAGAAGTATCGACGCACAATACCTTTTTCCATTGTAAATGATCCACTCAACAAACAAAATACACAAAACGCTAACAACACGCAAAGACTTAAGTCAACATGACCACCATCTTTTTAGTTAGAGTTCCATGCAGCGCTTGCGATTGGTTGAATGCACGATGCGCACCCTGAACTCCATTGTGTTTCAATTAAATTAAATTAAATTAAATTCTATTCAATTCAATTCAATTCAATTCAATTCAATTCAAAGGGGCTTTATTGACATGGGAAACATACGTTTACATTGCCAAAGCCAGCATTAGAACACAATCAAAATAATTAAAATGTATCTGTCATGATCCTTTGTCCGGATATTTTTTTTGTGTTTTCTGCTAGTTTTGGACTCCTTGAGTTCCTGTTTGTGCACCTCCTGAGTTTGTTTTGGTTGCCATGGTTGCTCATTATGTTCACCTGTCTCTGATTAGTGTTCGGCCGCTCACCTGCTACCTGAGCACTAATCAGAGGCATTATTTAAGCCTGCTTTTGCCGGTCAGTCAGCCTGGCGTCATTATTTGCTACAAGCACCAGTTACGTGAGTTTTGCCTTGTCTCTAGTTGTTTGCTTCATGCCTTGCTACGTAAGTCTTGTTTGTTCATGCTACAGTTAGTAAGTTTTTCTCGTCCATAGTTCATGCTAAGTGTTAGTTTAGCATCCTTTTGCTTGTTTTCTGTTTTTTGGTTCTTTGCGTTATTTTTGTGAATAAATCATGTTTTTACCTGAACGCTTTGTCCGGAGTGGTAACTCTGCATTCCTGGGAGAACGACCCCGCATAAAGATGCGACCCAAACGTGACAGTATCAAACTTAATAAAAACTTAATAAACTAGAGAATTGTGCAATACCTTTCAATATAGATGCATATATGTATACATGAAAGTAAATATATCCATATAGTACAAATAGTGCAGGAATACTCATAAGGTTGATAGTCTTTATGGTGGTTGTATTCCATTGGATGTCCTTTTCTTGTCACAACAGCTCACAAATCTTGCTGCTGTGTTTGCACATTGCGTTACTTTGCCCAGCAGGTATAGGCGTTTTTTTTGTTAATTGTCATGTTTTCAAATTCTCTTTGTGTATTTGCAATTTGTGGGAAGTATATGTCTCTGATGTCTTGGTACAGTGGGGAGGTTGTAAGAAAGTGCAGCTCAGTTTTCCACCTTATGCACATTGAATGCACAGTCTGTCTTCTCTTGGGAGCCAGGTCTGCCTATGGCGGCCTTTCTCCATGGCAAGGCTGTGCTCACTGAGTCTGTACATAGTCAAGGATCTCCTTAGTTTTGGGTCAGTCACAATGCTCAGGTATTCTGCCGCTGTTGTAGTCTCTGTTTAGGGCCAAATAACATTCCAATTTGCTCTGGTTTTGAGTTGATTCTTTCCAATGTGTCGGATAGTTTTCTTTTTGTTTTCTTATCATTTGGTTTAGTCCAGTGTGGTTTCTCTCTGGTGGCTCTGCTTGTGTTTGTGAGTCCCAGAACCAGCTGGTTGAGCGGGCATCTCTCTAGGGCAGGGGTGCTCATTACGTTGATCGCCATCTACCGGTCGATCTCGGAGGGTGTGTCAGTCGATCACCAGCCAGGCATTAAAAAAATAGTCCTAAAAATGAGCGATCATAAATCTTCACTATGACGTCACTTTCGTCACTTGATTGACATTCACGGCACCCGAGGGTCTTCTGAGATGACGCTGGCTGCTGCCAGCTCATTAAAATTACCGACAGGAAGGCGAGAAACACTTTATTTCAACAGACTCTGGCGCCATACCTGTTGTCAAAACTCCAAAGACCGACTGCACAGTTGCACAATAAAATCTCTGCTTCATCCTGCCTGCGCTACCAAAATAAGAGTCTCAGAAAGCTGGCGTGCACAAGCTAGCAAGCTACGGAGTTTGCCGACAATGTATTTCTTGTAAAGTGTATACAAAGGAGTACGGAAGCTGGACAAATAAGATGCCAAAAACCAACCACTTTCATGTGGTATTGGACAGAAAGGAGGACTTTTTTTCTCGTCCATTCGAAAATGCGGACGTTATCACCACTGTCTGATTCCTATCAATGCAAGTCATCAGAATCAGGTAATACACCAACTTATATTCTTGTCTTCATGAAAGAAAGGAATCTATATGTGTTAAACATGCTTGTATTATCTTTAACCACCTTTAACTTGTTAACAATATTAACTATATGTGTTAAACATGCTTGTATTATCTTTAACCACCTTTAAGTTGTTAACAATATTAACTATATGTGTTAAACATGCTTGTATTATCTTTAACCACCTTTAAGTTGTTAACAATATTAACTATATGTGTTAAACATGCTTGTTTTATCTTTAACCACCTTTAAGTTGTTAACAATATTAACTATTTGTATTAAACATGATGAGGTGGCGACTTGTCCAGGGTGTACCCCGCCTTCCGCCCGGTTGTAGCTGAGATAGGCTCCAGCGCCCCCCGCGACCCCAAAAGGGAATAAGCGGTAGAAAATGGATGGATGGATGCTTGTATTATTTTTAACCACCTTTAACTTGTTAACAATATTAACTATATGTGTTAAACATGCTTGTATTATCTTTAACCACCTTTAAGTTGTTAACAATATTAACTATATGTATTAAACATACTTGTATTATCATTAAACACCTTTAATGTATTAACAATATTAACTATATGTGTTAAACATGCTTGCATTATCATTAAACACCTTTAACTTGTTAACAAAAACATATATTTCATAAATAAGTAAATATAAATTATATATATGAATGAGGTAGATCCCCACAACTTGATCAATTGAAAAGTAGCTCGCCTGCAGAAAAAGTGTGAGCACCCCTGCTCTAGGGTCTCTCTGGAGGTAAGGGCTTTGTTATGGAGCGTGTCTCCGTCACTTTCTTTTAAGTGGTTATAACATTTAAATGCTCTCTTTTGGATTTTGACTATTAGTGGGTATCTTCCTAATTCTGCTCTGCATGCATTATTTGGGGTTTTCCGTTGGGTGCAGAGAATGGATTTGCAAAATTCTGCATGTAGAGTCTCAATTTTGGTGTTTGTTCGATTTTGCAAAATCGAACAAACAGTGGGCCAGTGGGCCAGTGTGCCCCACTGTTCCTCAATTTGTTTCTACATTATTTTATTTTAATGCTAAAATCTACTAGGTTCACATTGGTTAAGTTTGAGGTTATGTTACCTTGATTTTGGCTATGGTGTCATTTTAAAAATGTTTTTTAGGGACCGAGTCCCTTTGGGACAGAGGACCCTATTGTATTTCTAGCGTTTTTGTATTATATCGCCGCCTCTTTGAGCTGTAATTTGACCCCCTTAACATGCTTCAAAACTCACCAAATTGGACACACACATCAGGACTGGCAAAAATTGCGATCTAATCAAAATACCAAACCCCAAAACTCAAAATTGCGCTCTAGCGCCCCCTAGGCAGAAAACACAGACAAAACTGCCTGTAACTCCCAGTAGGAATGTCGTAGAGCAGGGGTCACCAACGCGGTGCCCGCGGGCACCAGGTCGCCCGTACAGACCAGATGAGTAGCCCGCTGGCCTGTTCTAAAAATATCTCAAATAGCAGCACTTACCAGTGAGCTGCCTCTATTTTTTAAATTGTATTTATTTACTAGCAAGCTGGTCTCCCTTTGCTCGACATTTTTTATTCTAAGCGAGACAAAACCAAAACAAAATCCAAGAAAATATTTTAAAGACTTGGTCTTCACTTACTGACAAAGAAACAGATAACAGATTTGGTGTCCAGTTCAAAGTGTGACATGATTTATTTAAAAAATTGAGAGTTGACTTTTGTATTTTACATGAGTTATTATTTGTACAAACATGGTGCAAAGTAATTCATGATTTGTTAAACAATGTTAGTGGCTAGATAGTTAAAATTGGATATTGTGATTTGACAAAACTGTTTTAGAAGTGATCATTTGAAAATGTTCAATTTGAAAAATGTGCACTTAGAGAAAATATAAAAATAAAGTGTTGCATATTGATATTTATCTGTTTCTATATATATTTATTGTGAGAAATCATTAAGATGATCAGTGTTTCCACAAAGATAAATATCCATCCATCCATCCATTTTCTACCGCTTCTTCCCTTTGGGGTCGCGGGGGGCGCTGGAGCCTATCTCAGCTACAATCGGGCGGAAGGCGGGGTACACCCTGGACAAGTCGCCACCTCATCGCAGGGCCAACACAGATAGACAGACAACATTCACACTCACATCCACACACTAGGGCCAATTTAGTGTTGCCAATCAACTTATCCCCAGGTGCATGTCTTTGGAGGTGGGAGGAAGCCGGAGTACCCGGAGAGAACCCACGCAGTCACGGGGAGGACATGCAAACTCCACACAGAAAGATCCCGAGCCCGGGATTGAACCCAAGACTACTCCGGACCTTCGTATTGTGAGGCAGATGCACTAACCCCTCTGCCACCGTGAAGCCCAAGATAAATATCATTAATTATTAATAATAACATAGAGTTAAAGGTAAATTGAGCAAATTGGCTATTTCTGGCAATTTATTTAAGTGTGTATCAAACTGGTAGCCCTTCGCATTAATCAGTACCCAAGAAGTAGCTCTTGGTTTCAAAAAGGTTGGTGACCGCTGTCGTAGAGACATGGAACAAAAACCTCTATGTAGGTCTCACTTAGACCTATATTTCATACACTGACAACCCCCAGCAAAAATCAACAGGAAGTTGGCAATTCCCCCTTCAAAACAAAAGTTGTGTAAAAACAGTCACCTTTTTTCAAACATTATCTCCTCTGAGCGCGTTTGTCGTGTCGGCTTCAAATTAGCACAGGAGAGAGATTGAACCTTTCTGATTAAAAGTTGATGAAAGAGTTTTAATTACTGCTCCGGTTTGGATTTTATGAGCCCTCAAAGTCGGTCCCGTCCATTGCTGCTTGCAGCTTTAATATTTATATTATAATTGTAATATTTGAATTATGATAAATGAATGTGTTGCCCTTTGAAGAAACACTTTTTAATGGTTTTTGATTGAATTGATTGAAACTTTTATTAGTAGATTGCACAATACAGTACATATTCCGTACAATTGACCACTAAATGGTAACACCCGAATATGTTTTTCAACTTCTTTAAGTCGGGGTCCACGTTAATCAATTCATGGTAATGGTGAACTGCCTAAATGAGAATCCTAAACAGAATGTGCTTAAACTTCAATAGCTTTGTAAAAAAAAAAACTGAGACAAAGTATAAGTTCATTGTGTACTTCATAGTGTTTTTGAAATTGCACCAATTTTTTCTTCAGAATTTTAAACGAACTGGAAGTGTTTTGCCAAGAGGATTATTTGTAATGTGTGCTTTTTCAGAATGTGCTTTTTCTATTCTTGGCCATACTAAAACAAAGAAAACAATCTGAAGTTGTCTTTATTTTTGTTATTATGCCATGTCTTTACTAGTCCGGCCCATGTGGAAATACATTTTCCTTCGTGCGGCCCCTGGGCTAAAATGAGTTTGCCACCCCTGAAGTCGGGTGTTGTGGTAGCTTGTTTACCCGAGATGCAGTCAGAAGCCATTTAGTTATACTTCTGGTGTTCCTCAAGGTTCTATTTTAGGTCCTCCTTTTTTTGTGATCTTTTGGCCCGTTCAACTGGTTCAGTTCAGTTAAAAAAAACATCTAGACTCACATTTTTGCAGCAGATCTTTAAAAAATAAATATCAAATGTCCATGGGTTTCTGCAATATACAAAATAAGACTTTTATTGAAGGGAGAAGTCTGGCCTCCCGGTTCCTAGCTTTCTGGAAAACAAAACAAACAAAACTTTCCCAAAACAGTTTAGTTGACGTACATTCTGAGTAGGGATGGGTTCCGAATCCGGTACTTTTTTGTCACCGACCAAGTCCTACCGGGCACCGATTCACAAAAAACCCAATGGTGTCTTGTTATGGTACCTGGGTTGCGTGTGACATCACACCCGGTTGCCAACTCAGCCAGCCCTTAGCTCTTTAGCACTTGGTGCTTCCTACAGGTAATGTTCGATTTCCAATGCCAACAAAGAAATTGACTCAAAAAAACCCGCTCGAAAGTAAGTAAAGTAAGGCTTCACTTTTCCAAAAACCCGCTAGTTTGATGCTAATTGGCTTTGCTGTTGACATGCTACCGATTAGCATATTACATGGCGATTTGTTGATAAAAACTACAACTAATATGCACGTCACATTCAAACAGCCGGTGCGTACTAAGTACAATGCTTACAGTATTAACACTTTTTAGGGCGCAATAGAATACTAGATTCAGCATAGACTGAACTGACCAGTTGACAAACCACAATTTATACACTGCTGCCATCTATAATAAAATGACTAACAAATGTGACAATAACTGGACGGCAGTCAGCCCATTTCAAATGTTGCAATAAAAAATGAGATTTTGTTATCAAAAATAATATTTAGGAACACATACAAAAATACTGGACATTGGTATCCTAGAGTACTGGGGGTTGGTACCGTATCGATTCAAATGTGAACGGTGCCCATCAACACAAATTTTAGTTTGGACTACAACCTTCTTCTTTACCATGAATTGATTCACGTGGACCCCGACTTAAACAAGTTGAAAAACTTATTCGGGTGTTACCATTTAGTGGTCAATTGTACGGAATATGTACTGTACTGTGCAATCTACTAATACAAGTTCCAATCAATCAATCTAACCACTGCTGTTAATTAAAAATGGCGGATTGGGCTCAGAACAAGGCACAATTGAGACTAACATTAGTCTATTTCTTGTTTGTTGGCGGCGGATGTTTCTTGTTTGTTGGTGGCGGCTATTTCCATTTTGTTGGCGAAAGCTTTTTTGCCTTTGTCGCCAGCGACTATTTTTTCTCCGTTAGTGATAGCTATTTCTTCTTCATTGTCCGGCGGCCGTTTGTTTTATGTTGGCGGCGGATATGTTTTCTTCGTTGGTTGGCAGCCATTTCTTCTTTGTGGTTCGGCATCTATTTTCGTCTTCATTTTTCGGCGGCTATTTCTTCTTTGTTGGCGGCAAGTATTTATTATTTGTTGGTGGCAGCTGTTTGTTCCCCAGTAGCGGCAGTTTTGTCTTCTTTGTTGGCGACAGTTATTTGTTCTTCTTTGGTGACAGCTATTACCTCTTTGTTGGTAGTGGCTATTTCTTCTTCGTTGGTGGCGACTAAGTCTTCTTACTTGGTGGGGGCTACTTCCACTTTGTTGGCGGCGGATATTTACTGTTTGTTGGCGGCGGCTGTTTCTTGTTTGTCTTATTCCTTGGTGGCGGCTATTTCCACTTTGTTGGCGAAAGCTTTTTTGCCTTTGTCGCCAGCCGCTATTTTTTCTCCGTTAGTGATAGCTATCTCTTCTTCATTGTCCGGCGGCCATATGTTTTATGTTGGCGGCGGATATGTTTTCTTCGTTGTTTGGCAGCCATTTCTTCTTTGTGGTTCGGCATCTATTTTCGTCTTCATTTTTCGGCGGCTATTTCTTCTTTGTTGGCGGCAAGTATTTATTATTTGTTGGTGGCAGCTGTTTGTTCCCCAGTAGCGGCAGTTTTGTCTTCTTTGTTGGCGACAGTTATTTGTTCTTCTTTGGTGACAGCTATTTCCTCTTTGTTGGTAGTGGCTATTTCTTCTTCGTTGGTGGCGGCTAAGTCTTCTTCCTTGGTGGGGACTACTTCCACTTTGTTGGCGGCAGATATTTACTGTTTGTTGGCGGCGGCTGTTTCTTGTTTGTCTTATTCCTTGGTGGCGGCTATTTCCACTTTGTTGGCGAAAGCTTTTTTGCCTTTGTTGCCAGCCGCTATTTTTTCTCCGTTAGTGATAGCTATTTCTTCTTCATTGTCCGGCATCCATATGTTTTATGTTGGCGGCGGATATTTTTTCTTCGTTGTTCGGCAGCCATTTCTTCTTTGTGGTTCGGTGTCTATTTTTGTGTTAATCTTTTGGCGGCTTGTTCTTCTTTGTTGGCGGCAAGTGTTTATTATTTGTTGGTACAGCTGTTTGTTCTCCATTAGCGGCAGTTTTTTCTTCTTTGTTGGCGGCAGTTATTTCTTCTTCTTTGGTGACAGCTATTTCCTCTTTGTTGGTAGTGGCTATTTCTTCTTTGTTGGTGGCGGCTAAGTCTTCTTCCTTGGTGGGGGCTACTTCCACTTTGTTGGCGGCGGATATTTACTGTTTGTTGGTGGCGGCTGTTTCTTGTTTGTCTTATTCCTTGGTGGCGGCTATTTCCACTTTGTTGGCGAAAGCTTTTTTGCCTTTGTTGCCAGCCGCTATTTTTTCTCCGTTAGTGAAAGCTATTTCTTCTTCATTGTCCGGCGGCCATATGTTTTATGTTGGCGGCGGATATTTTTTCTTCGTTGTTCGGCAGCCATTTCCTCTTTGTGGTTCGGCGTCTATTTTTGTCTTCATTTTTCGGCGGCTATTTCTTCTTTGTTGGCGGCAAGTATTTATTATTTGTTGGTGGCAGCTGTTTGTTCCCCATTAGCGGCAGTTTTTTCTTCTTTGTTGGCGGCAGTTATTTCTTCTTCTTTGGTGACAGCTATTTCCTCTTTGTTGGTAGTGGCTATTTCTTCTTCGTTGGTGGCAGCTAAGTCTTCTTCCTGGGTGGGGGTTATTTCCACTTTGTTGGCGGCGGATATTTACTGTTTGTTGGCGGCGGCTGTTTCTTGTTTGTCTTCTTCCTTGGTGGCGGCTATTTCCACTTTGTTGGCGAAAGCTTTTTTGCCTTTGTTGCCAGCCGCTATTTTTTCTCGGTTAGTGATAGCTATTTCTTCTTCATTGTCCGGTGGCCGTTTGTTTTATGTTGGCGGCGGATATTTTTTCTTCGTTGTTCGGCAGCCATTTCTTCTTTGTGGTTCGGCGTCTATTTTTGTGTTAATCTTTTGGCGGCTTGTTCTTCTTTGTTGGCGGCAAGTATTTATTATTTGTTGGTGGCAGCTGTTTGTTCCCCATTAGAGGCAGTTTTTTCTTCTTTGTTGGCGGCAGTTATTTCTTCTTCTATGGTGACAGCTATTTCCTCTTTGTTGGTAGTGGCTATTTCTTTTTTGTTGGTGGCGGCTAAGTCTTCTTCCTTGGTGGGGGATATTTCCACTTTGTTGGCGGCGGATATTTACTGTTTGTTGGTGGCGGCTGTTTTTTGTTTGTCTTATTCCTTGGTGGCGGCTATTTCCACTTTGTTGGCGAAAGCTTTTTTGCCTTTGTTGCCAGCCGCTATTTTTTCTCCGTTAGTGAAAGCTATTTCTTCTTCATTGTCCGGCAGGCATATGTTTTATGTTGGCGGCGGATATTTTTTCTTCGTTGTTCGGCAGCCATTTCTTCTTTGTGGTTCGGCATCTATTTTCGTCTTCATTTTTCGGCGGCTATTTCTTCTTTGTTGGCGGCAAGTATTTATTATTTGTTGGTGGCAGCTGTTTGTTCCCCAGTAGCAGCAGTTTTGTCTTCTTTGTTGGCGACAGTTATTTGTTCTTCTTTGGTGACAGCTATTTCCTCTTTGTTGGTAGTGGCTATTTCTTCTTCGTTGGTGGCGGCTAAGTCTTCTTCCTGGGTGGGGGTTATTTCCACTTTGTTGGCGGCGGATATTTACTGTTTGTTGGCGGCGGCTGTTTCTTGTTTGTCTTATTCCTTGGTGGCGGCTATTTCCACTTTGTTGGCGAAAGCTTTTTTGCCTTTGTTGCCAGCCGCTATTTTTTCTCGGTTAGTGATAGCTATTTCTTCTTCATTGTCCGGCGTCCATATGTTTTATGTTGGCGGCGGATATTTTTTCTTCGTTGTTCGGCAGCCATTTCTTCTTTGTGGTTCGACATCTATTTTCGTCTTCATTTTTCGGCGGCTATTTCTTCTTTGTTGGCGGCAAGTATTTATTATTTGTTGGTGGCAGCTGTTTGTTCCCCAGTAGCGGCAGTTTTGTCTTCTTTGTTGGCGGCAGTTATTTCTTCTTCTTTGGTGACAGCTATTTCCTCTTTGTTGGTAGTGGCTATTTCTTCTTCGTTGGTGGCGGCTAAGTCTTCTTCCTTGGTGGAGGCTATTTCCACTTTGTTGGCGACGGATATTTACTGTTTGTTGGTGGCGGCTGTTTCTTGTTTGTCTTATTCCTTGGTGGCGGCTATTTCCACTTTGTTGACGAAAGCTTTTTTGCCTTTGTTGCCAGCCGCTATTTTTTCTCGGTTAGTGATAGCTATTTCTTCTTCATTGTCCGGCGTCCATATGTTTTATGTTGGCGGCGGATATTTTTTCTTCGTTGTTCGGCAGCCATTTCTTCTTTGTGGTTCGACATCTATTTTCGTCTTCATTTTTCGGCGGCTATTTCTTCTTTGTTGGCGGCAAGTATTTATTATTTGTTGGTGGCAGCTGTTTGTTCCCCATTAGCGGCAGTTTTTTCTTCTTTGTTGGCGGCAGTTATTTCTTCTTCTTTGGTGACAGCTATTTCCTCTTTGTTGGTAGTGGCTATTTCTTCTTCGTTGGTGGCAGCTAAGTCTTCTTCCTGGGTGGGGGTTATTTCCACTTTGTTGGCGGCGGATATTTACTGTTTGTTGGCGGCGGCTGTTTCTTGTTTGTCTTATTCCTTGGTGGCGGCTATTTCCACTTTGTTGGCGAAAGCTTTTTTGCCTTTGTTGCCAGCCGCTATTTTTTCTCGGTTAGTGATAGCTATTTCTTCTTCATTGTCCGGCGTCCATATGTTTTATGTTGGCGGCGGATATTTTTTCTTCGTTGTTCGGCAGCCATTTCTTCTTTGTGGTTCGACATCTATTTTCGTCTTCATTTTTCGGCGGCTATTTCTTCTTTGTTGGCGGCAAGTATTTATTATTTGTTGGTGGCAGCTGTTTGTTCCCCATTAGAGGCAGTTTTTTCTTCTTTGTTGGCGGCAGTTATTTCTTCTTCTTTGGTGACAGCTATTTCCTCTTTGTTGGTAGTGGCTATTTCTTCTTTGTTGGTGGCGACTAAGTCTTCTTCCTTGGTGGGGGCTATTTCCACTTTGTTGGCGACGGATATTTACTGTTTGTTGGTGGCGGCTGTTTCTTGTTTGTCTTATTCCTTGGTGGCGGTTATTTCCACTTTGTTGGCGAAAGCTTTTTTGCCTTTGTTGCCAGTCGCTATTTTTTCTCCGTTAGTGATAGCTATTTCTTCTTCATTGTCCGGCGGTCATATGTTTTATGTTGGCGGCGAATAGTTTTTCTTCGCTGTTCGGCAGCCATTTCTTCTTTGTGGTTCGGCGTCTATTTTTGTCTTAATTTTTCGGCGGCTATTTCTTCTTTGTTGGCGGCAAGTATTTATTATTTGTTGGTGGCAGCTGTTTGTTCCCCATTAGCGGCAGTTTTTTCTTCTTTGTTGGCGGCAGTTATTTCTTCTGCTTTGGTGACAGATATTTCCTTTTTGTTGGTAGTGGCTATTTCTTCTTCGTTGGTGGCGGCTAAGTCTTCTTCCTTGGTGGGGGCTACTTCCACTTTGTTGGCGGCGGATGTTTACTGTTTGTTGGCGGCGACTGTTTCTTGTTTGTCTTCTTCCTTGGTGGCGGCTATTTCCATTTTGTTGGCGAAAGCTTTTTTGCCTTTGTTGCCAGCCGCTTTTTTTTCTCCGTTAGTGATAGCTATTTCTTCTTCATTGTCCCGCGGCCATATGTTTTATGTTGGCGGCGGATATTTTTTCTTCGTTGTTTGGCAGCCATTTCTTCTTTGTGGTTCGGCGTCTATTTTCGTCTTCATTTTTCGGCGGCTATTCCTTCTTTGTTGGCGGCAAGTATTTATTATTTGTTGGTGGCAGCTGTTTGTTCCCCAGTAGCGGCAGTTTTTTCTTCTTTGTTGGCGGCAGTTATTTCTTCTTCTTTGGTGACAGCTATTTTTTGTTGTTGGTAATGGCTATTTCTTCTTCGTTGGTGGGGGCTATTTCCACTTTGTTGGCGGTGGATGTCTACTGTTTGTTGGTGTCGGCTGTTTTTTGTTTGACATATTTTAGTTTGGACTACAACCACTGCGGTGAATTAAAAATGGTGGATTGGGCTGCGAACAAGGCACAATCGAGACTAACATTAGTTTATGTGATGCTCATGTATTTCTAAAAGTCTATTAGGGAATCTTCCTCTCCCTTAAATATCTCACCATTCAAATAAATGTGGTACGTTTTATAATTATACATCGCGCAGCTTATTTCTGCACTTGTACATATTTAAAATTCCCATCAGTTCACAATTTACATCTACTGAATTTTTAATGACATTTGGCTTTGAATGTCCGACTTAAGATCTATTTTGAAATAAACTACGGTCGATGGGAATATATTCTTATTCATTGAGTGTTTAAAAATGATATTCATTTCTTTTCTGCAATACCTTTCAAATCTTTAGTAGGTTCTCTTGTGTGTGAAGGATTTCACTTCTCTACAAAATGACTGCTTCATGTTTCAGGATACATTGTTAAAGCAGACCTTGTAATATTTGACTCCACACAAAGTGGAACCAAAGTAAGACTCCAAAGAAATGATGTTCTTGTTTTTTTGTCCGATGAGATAACTTGTCCAAACTGGTAGTTTGTTGATTGTGGTATCACACATATTTAGTTTTTATTATACATTATTTTATATATTTGAACTTTATACCGAGATGTTTTGGCTTTCATTTCCACGATATAACAGCTTTTTAACATTTTCCTAAGTTAAGCCCACCGAACAAGAAACTGTGTCTTGTTTGTTGGCGGCGGCTAAGTCTTCTTCCCTCGTGGCGGCTATTTTCACTTTGTTGGCAGCCGCCATTTCTTCTCCGTTAGTGATAGCTATTTCTTCTTCATTGTTCGGCGATTGTTTTATGTTGGCGGCGGATATTTTTTCTTCATTTTTTGGCAGCTATTTATTTTTTGTTGGTGGCGGATGTTTACTGTTTGTTGGCGGCGGCTGTTTCTTGTTTGTTGGCGGCAGCTATTTCTATTTTGTTGGCGAAAGCTAGTTTGCTTTTGTTGGCACCTGCTATTTATTCTCCGTTAGTGATAGCTATTTCTTCTTCATTGTCCAGAGGCTATTTGTTTTATGTTAGCGGCGGATATTTTTTGTTCATTTTTCTTCTTTGTGGTTCGGCGTCAATTTTTTTCATAATTCTTCGGGGGCTATTTCTTCTTTGTTGGCGGCAAGTATTTATTATTTGTTGGTTGCAGCCGTTTGTTCCCCATTAGTGGCAGTTTTTTCTTCTTCCTTGGTGGGGGCTATTTCCACTTTGTTGGCGGCGGCTGTATATTATTTTTTGATATAATACACAATACATTGTTGAAGCAGTGGCGGCTATTTCCATTTTGTTGGTGAAAGCTATTTTTCCTTTGTTGGCAGCCGCTATTTCTTCTCCGTTAGTGATAGCTATTTCTTTTTCATCATCCAGCGGCTATATGTTTTATGTTGGCGGTGGGTATTTCTTCTTTGTGGTTGGGCGTCTATTTTTGTCTTAATTTTTCGGTGGCTATTTCTTCTTTGTTGGCGGCAAGTATTTATTATTTGTTGTTTGCTGCCGTTTGTTCCCCATTAGTGGCAGTGTTTTCTTGTTCTTTGGTGACGGTTATTTCCTCTTTGTTGGTGGTGGGTATTTCTTCTTCGTTGGTGGCGGCTAAGTCTTTTTCCTTGGTGGGGGCTATTTCCACTTTGTTGGCGGCGGCTGTATCTTGTTTGTTGATGGCGGCTAATTCTTCTTCCTTGGTGGCGGCTATTTCCATTTTGTTGGCGGCAGATGTTTACTGTTTGTTGTCAGCGGCTGTTTCTTGTTTGTTGGTGGCGGCTATTTCCATTTTGTTGGCGAAAGCTGTTTTGCCTTTGTTGGCGAAAGCTATTTTGCCTTTGTTGGCAAAAGTTATTTCTTCTCCGTTAGTGATAGCTATTTCTTCTTCATTGTTCGCCGGCCATATGTTTTATGTTGGCGGCGGATATTTTTTTTTCGTTGTTCGGCGGCTATTTCTTCTTTGTTGGCGGCAGCTATTTCTTCCTCTTTGGTGACGTTTATTTCCTCTTTGTTGGTGGCGGCTAATTCTTCTTCCTTGGTGGCAGCTATTTCTTTTTTTGTTGGCGAAAGCTATTTTGCCTTTGTTGGCAAAAGTTATTTCTTCTCCGTTAGTGATAGCTATTTCTTCTTCATTGTTCGCCGGCCATATGTTTTATGTTGGCGGCGGATATTTTTTTTTCGTTGTTCGGCGGCTATTTCTTCTTTGTTGGCGGCAGCTATTTCTTCCTCTTTGGTGACGTTTATTTCCTCTTTGTTGGTGGCGGCTAATTCTTCTTCCTTGTTGGCAGCTATTTCTTTTTTGTTGGCGAAAGCTTTTTTGCCTTTGTTGGCAGCCACTATTTCTTCTCCGCTAGTGATAGCTATTTCTTCTTTATTGTCTGGCGTATGTTGGCGGCAGATTTTTTTTTTTTCGTTGTTCGGTAGCTATTTCTTCTTTGTGGTTTGGCGTCTATTTTTGTCTTCATATTTCTTCTTTGTTGGCGGCAAGTATTTATTATTTGTTGGTGGCAGCTTTTTGTTTCCCATTAGCGGCAGTTTTTTCTTCTTTGTTCACGGCAGCTATTTCTTCTTCTTTTGATGACAGCTATTTCCTTTTTGTTGGCGGCGGCTAAGTCTTCTTCCTTGGTGACGGCTATTTCCACTTGGTTGGCGAAAGCTATCTTGCCTTTGTTAGCAGCCACTATTTATTTTACGTTAGTGATAGCTATTTCTTTTTCATTGTCTGGCGGGTATTTCCACTTTATTAGCGGCGGCTATTTCTTCTTTGTTGTTTGGTGGCTATTTTTTCTTTGTTGGAGGCAGCTATTTCTTCTTTGTTGGCGGCAGCTATTTCTTCTTTGTTGTTCAGCGTCTATTTTGTCTTTGTTTTTTGGCAGCAGCTATTTCTTCTTTGTTGGTGGCAGCTGTTTGTTCTTCTTTGGTGACAGCTATTTCTTCTTCTTTGTCCAGGGGTTATTTGTTCTATGTTGGCGGCGGATATTTGTTCTTCATTGTACAGTGGCTATTTCCACTTTATTGGTGTCATTAATTAGTTTTTTGTTGTTCGCCGTTTATTTTGTATTTTATTTACCGCGTCTATTTTGAGTATTTATTCTTTGTTGGTGGCAGCTGTTTTTTCGTTATTGGCGGCAGCTATTTATTTTTTTTGACGACGGTTATTTCTTCTTGTTGATGGTGGCTACTTAATATTTGTGGTTGGTATTCTTTATTGGTGTTGACCATCCATCCATCCATTTTCTACCGCTTGTTCTTTTCGGGGTCGCACGGGGGTGCTGGAGCCTATCTTTTTCTTCCTCAATGGCAACGCTTATATTGTCTTGTTGGTGGCGGCTATTTCTTCTTTGTTTGTGGTGGCTACTTCTTTGTTGGCGGCAAGTATTTCTTCTTTGTTGGCGGCGGCTATCTCTTTGTTGGCGATGGTTACTTTGTTGTTGGCGGTTTTTGTTTCTTCTTAGTTGGTAGCTGCTACTTCTTCATTGGTGACGGTTATTTCTTCTTGTTGATGATGGCTACTAATTCTTTGTTGTTGGCAGCGGCTATTTCTTCTTTATTGGCGGCGGCTATTTATTTTTCTTTGTTGTTGGTGGTTATTTCTTCTTGTCATGATCCGTGCTCCGGATCATGTTTTTGTTATGTTCTGTTGGTTTTAGACTCCATTAGTTCCTGTTTTTGTGCACCCTTGTTTGTTTTAGTTACCATGGCGACTTATGATTTTCACCTGCCTCTGGTGTTCGGTACGCGCACCTGTTTCCAATCTAGAGACATTATTCAAGCCTGCCTTTGCCAGTCAGTCGTCCTGGCGTCATTGTCTCATGCCTGGACTACGTAAGTCGTGTTTATTTCATGCCACAGTTTCATAAGTTCTCTATGTCCATAGTCTATGCTAAGTATTTACTTTAACTCCAAGTGCGATCAGCGTGTTTTTGTACCTTTTTGAGTTTTGAGAATTAAATCATGTTTTTACCTGCACGCCTTAGTCCGTTTGCATCCTGGGAGAACAAACCTCGCAGCAAGCTGCGCCCCCCCGTCATGACTCTTGTTTGTTTGTAGCGGCTATTTCTGCATTGTTTGTTAGCTATTTCTTTTGTCGGGCGTCAAAACAAGGAATCAAAATGGAAAACAACTGAACGATTCCTGTGGATTTCGAATGTTAGTCCTGGTTCCCATCGGTGTTGGATCATTACAGTGTACTGCACTGTATTTCCAATGCTTTACAAGCAGCAATGGTTTTGTATGAATGAGTGTGTTTTGCTTGAGGAAAGGAAGTAAAGCAGAGCGAGATGAAGCACCAGCAGTGATTGATGGCAGCTTAGCGCGGCCACAGCAGAGACATGAAGTCTGAAAAAGCACAGACGCAGACACCAGTTCGGGCCCACACAGTCCACAAAAGTGTTCTCTCTCACATCTGCTGCTTCAGAACCCGCCAGCATGACCCGATGCTATCAGTACCAGCTCTCCGTCCCCACCTTCCCCGCAATGATCCATCACGAGAACATCCCGCCCCTGGGTCCCGGCGGACTGTCTTATTGGGTTTGCGACCGCAGTCCGACACCAAGGGTGAAGGCATTCCTAACCTTCATTTGTTAGAAAGATTTATTTTTCCACTGGATACAGAGTCAAGTTAGCCTTAAGGACTCCATTTTTTATGGCGCTCAGTTCCTGACAGGGAGATTTATGAAAGCTCTTATTGTTCTCTCATATCAGTTATCATAAAACAAAAAACACACAAAACACATCTGGTGTTTGATAGTTGTTACTTTTTGGTGCCACCTAATACTTTTTAAGCACTCACAGACCGTGATGCTAGCAGGGGATAGGAAAAACGTTATTGCTAGTTAGGGATGTAATTATCTGTATTAATGATAAACAACAATAAAATTCAAAACTGTTAGCATTACAGTTTAAAATGTTAATGCTTGTAAAAACATGACTGATTAACGCACTTCGATAAAATCTTGGAGGAGCCGCTAACGGGTTGATCGATAGCGAGTAGCTGCGGCGTTGCTAATTGCAATCTGGCGACTAGCACGCTAATCGCTTCATGAATGTATTTTATCCGTCAAACTCAGCCGTCCAAGTCAGGGGGCGGATCCTAACACCTGATTGGTTGCCTGGCACGACCACTTGTCTGTGGAATGTTCAACCGGAGAAGTGGAGGAGGGCCGCGAGTGTGGAAAGAGCGGGAATAACGCCGACAACTTAAATACATTTACATCATTAAATAATATTATATTAAAATAAATAATTAGATATTATACTGAAATAGTAAAACCATTAAAATTGTCATATATATATATATATATATATATATATATATATATATATATATATATATATATATATATATATATACATATAAAGGAAAATGTACAAAACAAACGTGCCAACTAGAGATGTCCGATAATGTTTTTTTTGCCGACATCCGATATTCCGATATTGTCCAACTCTTAATTACCGATTCCGATATCAACCGATGCCAGTACATACAGTCGTGGAATCAACACATTATTATGCCTAATTTTGTTGTGATGCCCCGCTGGATGCATTAAACAATGTAAAAAGGTTTTCCAAAATAAATCAACTCAAGTTATGGAAAAAAATGCCAACATGGCACTGCCATATTTATTATTGAAGTCACAAAGTGCATAATTTTTTTTTTAACATGCCTCAAAACAGCAGCTTGGAATTTGGGACATGATCTCCCTGAGAGAGCATGAGGAGGTTGAGGTGGGCAGGGTTGAGGTGTGAGGGTAGCGGGGGCTGTATATTGTAGCGTCCCGGAAGAGTTAGTGCTGCAAGTGGTTCTGGGTATTTGTTCTGTTGTGTTTATGTTGTGTTACGGTGCGGATATTCTCCCAAAATATGTTTGTCATTCTTGTTTGGTGTGGGTTCACAGTGTGGCGCATATTTGTAACAGTGTTAAAGTTGTTTATATATATATTTATATATTGCGCTCTGAACTTCTCCCTACGTCCGTGTATCACTCTGTACAGCGGCGTTTTAAAAAGTCATAAATATTAGTCTTTGAAACCGATACCAATAATTTCCGATATTACATTTTAAAGCATTTATCAGCCGATAATATCGGCAGCCCGATATTATTGGACATCTCGAGTGCCAACGTAAGTAAAGTAAGGCGCCACTGTTTCAAAAATATGCTAGCTTAATGATAATTTTGATTAGCATTAGCGATTTTACATGGCGATTTCAGCACCTTCAAATTTGTCAATGAAAACAACTGTGCGGCATGTTTCAATCACACAGCTGGTGCATAATAAGTACAAAACTTACAGTATTAACACCTTTTAGGGCGCAACAAAAATAAAAAAAAACACATCAGCTATACACTACTGACATCTAATATCTTGGACTTGCAGCTGCAATTGCAACTTATTGTCATACTTGCAAATAATAATACAATGATAATAAAACAATACATAACTGGACAGCAGTTACTATATATCCGTCAATGTTTAAATGTTGCAATTAAAAATTAGATATTATTTACAAAGCAAATAATATTTATTAACAACAAACAACAAATTGGTACAGTTGAGGGAATTGGTACATATATATATATATATATATATATATATATATATACACATATATACATATATATATATATACAGTATGTATATATGTATGTATAGGTATGTATATATATATATATATATATATATATATATATATATATATACAGTATATATATATATACTTATGCATATGTATGTATGTATATGTGTATGTATGTATATGTATGTATATGTATATATGTATGTATGTATATATGTATATATTTATGTATATATATATGTGTATATGTATGTAAATATATGTGTATATGTATGTATATATATATGTGTATATGTATGTATATACATATATATATACTGTATGTATGTATGTATGTATATATATATGTATATATATATATGTGTATATGTATGTATATATATGTATATATGTATGTATATATGTGCATATATATGTGCATATATATGTGTATGTATATATATGTGTATATATATATATATATATATATATATATATATATATATATGTATATATATATGTGTGTGTGTATATATGTATGTGTATATATATCTGTATGTATATATATGTGTATGTATGTATATGTAAATGTATATATATATATGTATAAAAATGTATATGTGTATGTATGTATATATGTATGTTTATATGTATATGTATGTTTATATATGTATATGATTTTACATTAATGTATTAAATAATGGTACATTTAAGTAATTATTTTAATATATATTTAATTGCATTCCATTTCACTGTATATAAAGGACAATCATATTATCAGTGGGTTTATATGTGAAAGATAGGCTCCAGCACCCCCCGCGACCCCCAAAGCGGTAGAAAATGGATGGATGGATGGTTGTTCACGCGGTCACATCCGTATTGCTATACAACATGTGCACTGACTCCTGAAAATATGTGTTTCATTTCTGCAGCATTGCCTCTTGAGAAAATATTGTGGATAATATTTACTCTTGACATGTTTGACAGCAGCAGTAATTATAAAGTGAGGGTATCTGCCAAAAGGTCAACAGTGTATTATGACAAACTATAGCCGTTTCGGCGCGGAATAAAGCGCAACTTCTATGTGAGGAATATGTGCAGGCTTTTTTTTACTCCCAATAATGAGCCATTTTAACATAACTTTGACCATGACACTTAGATATACTAAGTCTATATATTTATTTATATATATAGCCGTGATTGTGCAAATCACACTATTTGTGCGGCAAAAGGTCACAACAACCTGTTAGGTGAGAAGCAGCTCTCTGGGTAACAATAAGGATGGTGAAAATGTGCAAGTGGGTGTCGGGCGCCCTGACAGGAAGGTTAGTAATTGGGAAGATGTTGGAGTTTATTGTGACTTTTTTGACACATATGTCAAGCATAACCTGGAATGAGCGATGGTTTTTAATTCTCTCACTCTTCTGCAAACATCTCGGTCAGTCACTTCCTGTTTGAATTAAGAATAACCGTGTGCCGAAATTCAGTCATACTCTTATAGCAGAAATATTTTGAGCATTTAGCTCACTTTTCTCACATTTAAGTTTTAAATTAAATGGTGATTGAATGTTATATCTAAATGTAAAAAACAAATATAAATGGTATAGCTAAATGTCAAAATGTAAACCTAAATGTTGAATATAAATCTAAATGTTACGTGTGAATCTGAATGCTAAATTTAGATCTAAACTTTGAATCTACATGTTAAACTTAAATGCTAAATATATAGCTAAATGTTAAATTTAAATGATGTTGAATCTAAATGTTGAATATATTTGTTAAATATAAATGTTACATCTAAATGTTGCATCTAATCGTTAAATATGAATCTCAATGCTAAATATAAATGTTAAACGTAAATGTTAAATATAAATACAACATTTAATGTAAATTAAATGTTGAATCTAAATGTTAAATCTAAATGTTCAGTGTAAATGTTACATATAAATGTTAAGAGCTAAATGTTGACTCGAAAAATAAATGTAAATGTACATCCATCTATCCATTTTCTACCGCTTGTCCCGTTCGGGGTCGCGGGGGTGCTTGAGCCTATATCAGCTGCATAAATGTATATGTTAAATTTAAATGATAAATCTAAATGTTAGATATAAATGTTAGGTATAATTGTTAAATATCAATGTTTAATATTACTGTTAAATATAAATCAAAGATGTGGGCGTGACTTTGCGGCTGCAAGGGGTGTCTGATTGGTTGAATATTGTCATGTCTGTGTGATCATGTTTTGTTTTAGTCATGTTCGATTTTGTTTTTGGACTTTTTGTGCACTTTTGTTGTTTTGTCACCATAGCAACCATTAGTTTTCACCTGTCACGTCACGCACCTGTTTCCCGTTTTGAGTCACGCACCTGCTTTCACTAATCATGTCTATAGTATTTAAGTTCATTGTTTTCAGTTCGTCGTTCTGGCGACATCCCGCATTCATACCCCTGTCACACTCTGCGCACTTCATGCCATGTCCAAGTAAGTTTTTTCTATTAATGCCACAGTTAGTGTTTTTGTTTAATTGTTCACAGTTTTTTGCCCACGTGCAAGTCTTTTTGTTTCGTTAGTCAAGTTTGTATATCCGCCTTGAGCGCGCTTTTTGTTCCTTTGAGTGTTATAAATAAATATGTATTTACCTTCACGCCATGACCAGTCCAGCTTTACTTGCATCCCGGGAAAACAAACACACCATAGTCCACGTCGTGACAGATGTCGCCAGCTAAATAGTTTTTCCGCGAGGAAGTTGGACGAGGGAGCGTGGGAGCTCCTGCGCGCGATGGAGGAGGAAACGCTACGCTACTCCTCCGTGGAGCGCAGAGACCGGATGTGGGGGCCAAATGGAGAATTGGTGCCATTGAACTCCGTGTGGCCCCACGACGTTGGCACGTCGCCCCAGCCGCGGAAGCGTCGCCCAAGACGGAGGACGTTTGGGAAGCCTGCCGCGAGCGGTCAGGACACCTCACTCCCGCGGTCTCCTCCCCCTCCGGGCGGAAGCAGGCTGCTGCCAGCCCCGTTGCTCCAGGATGACGTCACGCCATCACCGGAGGATGACATCACAGAGCAAGATTTTTTTTTCCTCAAATCTCTTTTTTTTCAACCGCTCCCAACCAAAGACTCCATGTCCGTAACAAAACTTTATCAAGATAAGTTTTTAGAAATCAGGTCTAGTCAGTCACAGCCATCCAGATTTCATGCCTCACCCCCCAAGACTCAAGTCCCGCCCCCGTCACAATTTTTTTCTTTTTTTCCGCCCACACAACCCCAGGTGGGGGATAAAGAAAAACATTTTGGACAATTAAAAGGGGAAGTTTCTGCCCCCCTCCTGACCTCCCTCCGCCCACCCCTAGAGAGAGTTCCAGACCGCAGGGAGCGCGTCTGGTATCCGCCCCTTGAGGGGGGGGCTGGGGTCGGAAGCTGTGCTGGTGGGGTGGCTCAGCATTACCAAGCCAAGCCACAGCCACCAGCACGGCCGCCGCCACCGGTCTTACGGCCTGCTAAGTCTCAACCTCCGGTTCGGCCACCACCACCGGTCTTTGGGCCTGCCAAGCCGCAACCCCCAGCTAGGCCACCTCCACCTGCACCAAAGCTAGCACCAATAGCAGCTCCACGCCAAGCTCCAGTGCTGCCAGCCGCAGCTCCACGTCAAGTGCCGCCAGTCGCAGCTCCACGTCAAGTGCCGCCAGTCGCAGCTCCACGTCAAGTGCCGCCAGTCGCAGCCCCACGTCAAGTGCCGCCAGTCGCAGCCCCACGTCAAGTGCCGCCAGTCGCAGCCCCACGTCAAGTGCCAACAGTCGCAGCTCCACGTCAAGTGCCGCCAGTCGCAGCTCCACGTCAAGTGCCGCCAGTCGCAGCTCCACGTCAAGTGCCGCCAGTCGCAGCTCCACGTCAAGTGCCGCCAGTCGCAGGTCCACGTCAAGTGCCACCAGTCGCAGACCCTCCACGCCAAGACCAAGACCAAGACCCACGCCTAGACCAAGACCCACGCCTAGACCAAGACCAAGACCCACGCCTAGACCAAGACCAAGACCCACGCCTAGACCACTTGGGGCCACTTGGTCTGGCGACCCACCGCCATGTCCCCCTCCCGTCCTCCCATGACTCTTGTTAATTTTTTTTCTTTTGGACATCTGGGATCTGTCCGTAAGGGGGGGTTCTGTCATGTCTGTGTGATCATGTTTTGTTTTAGTCATGTTCGGTTTTGTTTTTGGACTTTTTGTGCACTTTTGTTGTTTTGTCACCATAGCAAACATTAGTTTTCACCTGTCACGTCACACACCTGTTTCACGTTTTGAGTCACGGACCTGCTTTCACTAATCATGTCTGTAGTATTTAAGTTCATTGTTTTCAGTTCGTCGTTCTGGCGACATCCCGCATTCTTACCCCTATCACACTCTGTCTACCTCTGCGCACTTCATGCCATGTCCAAGTAAGTTTTTTCTATTAATGCCACCGTTAGTGTTTTTGTTTAATTGTTCACAGTTTTTCCTTACCATTTTTATTTAGATATAACATTTATATTTAACATTTACATTAACATTTTTACATTCACCACGTTTCATCAAATATAAATTAACGTTGTTGCCCTAGGGGAAACTGGGTAACACATGGCACACTGACAAAGCTTGACCTATTGTTACTATAACAATTATTTTGTATCTCTAGTTATCATTACATATACGTATTGTTGCATTTGAACACCTGTGTTGTTGTTAATAGAGGTAAATTATTGGTGTTGTTCATTATCAATAGTGCTTTTTCTATTGGTATTTGTGATGCTCCATTTGTAATGTAATAATGCTCAATGTCATTTATGTATTATTATTTATTTCACTAACTGCTTCTTTGCTATCACTTTTACCATCATATTTGTAAATTTCCTATTTGCTGATGTTGTTCTATTGTTGTTGGTGTGTTTTCTGTTGTTGTTGTTTTTGTCTCTCTGTCTAATCCCCCTCTTATCCCCACAATTTCCCCCTCTGTCTTGCTTTTTTTCTCTTTCCATCCTCTCCTGCTCCGGCCCGGCTGCTCCAAATGATAATATAAATCCATTTAATAAAGTCGGATACAAATAAGGCAACAAGAGAAGTATCCTACACTTCTCTCTTGTAAAGCAAATTTGTACAGCCGATATGGGCATCTACATCAACTATATGATTTGCCTGAGAAGCTGGATAGGACAAAAAAAAATAAACAAATATTGTCAGAATAATTGTATCTAAGTTATCACAAAACGTTTTGTTACATTGAGTTCCCGGCGAGAAGACAAAAGCTGTCTTTGAACCTACCAAGAAGAAGGCTTGTAAAACTCCACTGTGTAGGATGGGAAGCAACATGAAGGTGTTCTGTTTCTTTCATGTATTGTAATCCACAGAAAGATTTTGTCTTGACCCAAGAAGTACAAAAGCGGAGAGGAAGCAGGACCAAACTCCTCTCCAGGCGACCTTTTCTGTGAACTGTTTTACGACCTACCTCTTTTACGACCTTTTCTTTGAACTGTTCTGTAACCAAAGGCGACGTCTGTTTACGACCCCCGTCCCTTAGAAATAGCTGTTGCCATGTAATCAGGGAAAGTCCAAATAAAAAAGGCGGCGTACAATCTTTCATCAGGAGCGTGGGACGACACTGTGCAAGGGTACAGTGTCTACATGTTTCTCCTCATTGAGCCAAATGTTATTCTGTCTCTGTTTAATTCTTTGCTTCTTGTCTTGTTTAATAGATGTCATCAGTATTTGAACCTGACATATATATATATATATATATATATATATATATATATATATATATATATATTCAACATTTATATTTATATTAACTTTTGGATTTAACATTTAGATATAGCATTTATCGTCACCATTTAATTTAAACTTAAATAAGAGAAAAATGTGTTACATGTGAGAAATAGATCTGCCAGACACGTGCGACGTGTGAATTTTTACCTTTTAGCACCCGATATTCGGCTACATAACTCCGATATTTGCCGCAGAGAGTTTTTGTAGGCGGCTGAAGAAGTCAATGTTCTACTCGACTGAGGACAATGGCAGAGTAAATCCAGGAGCATGCAAATCAGTCCAAATAGCTGCGGTGTCGGTGAAGGGTCTGCCTCTCAAGCAATCAAGTAAACCAAGTGTTTAATGGCTTTTTGCTGGAAATGAAATGCATTGTGGGAAAGTGGGAATGAAAGCTCCAATGAGAGGAGCCTTCAAAGACTTCAATAAAAAGCCGGACAACAATTATAAAGTTATTCATTGTTGAAGTATATTACTTGTCGTGTGATTGTTCCTGTTAGGCAGAAGTAAATAAACGATGATCGAGATTTGATACTTGCACATGCTGTAGACACGTAGACGAAATATATGAAGACGTATTAGAATTACACTGAAAAAATGTTATAAAGTTTTATATTTTAACAAAAAAAGTTGTCTTTTATCCAGAAAAAGTCACCTTTAATGTTAACTCTATACTAACTAAATGTATTCACTATTAATAATAATTTAAAAAAAATCACATTTGTTTTAAAATCCTGATAATTGTGTTAAATGACCAGTGTTGGGGAGTTACCGTTGGCGGTAACTAGTAGTCTAACGCGTTATTTTTTGTATTCAGTAACTCAGTTACCGTTACTACATGATGCGTTACTGCGTTATTTTACGTTATTTTTTATGTAGTATCGGCTAGAAACAGAAGATCTGAGTGTGTTTTATTGGAGAGTTGCAGTATCGTCCTTCTGAATGTTCTTGTGTCACAAGGGAGAGAAGAGGCGCGCTCTGTGTGTGGGTGTGGGGAGTGGAGGGGGGGCCGTGTCTGTGTTTACTAACAAGACATCATGGCGGAGCCGCAGTCGAGTTTCTTAACATGGAGATATTCTCACTACTTTTCTTTTGTCGAGCACAAAGAAAAGAACATTTTAGTTAAATGTAAGTTGTGTCTTGGATCAAAGATCCCATCTACTGCCCAAAACAGCAATTCAAATCTGCTGAAACAGCTACAAAAACAACATGCTTCGACAAAGCTAGTAAAGAGAGACACACTTCACCTCCACCTCCAACAGCGGCTGGATTTTAACGGAGGGACTGCTAGCCAGGACAACATTGATAGAGCCATTGTAGCGTATGTGCTAGAAGACATGCAGGCTATTTCTACAGTGGAGTCACCCACTTTCAGGAAGCTAATTAGTATCATAGCGGCCGTCAAACGGCAAATGGTACGAAAACATTTTCCAAGTACCTGGACACAGTGAGTACATAAACATGGTAAGCGAGCTAAAGAAAACACTCCAAAATGTGCCTCTGCTCATCATTCAGCACTGAAGGTACACACACTCTGTCAATTCTCTTATATACTCTTTCATTCTAGACTTCTTGAGTGTTTGAGTATCACACCACTCCAAATGTATAGACTGTAAAGTTCACAAACATAAAGAGGGATCCTAGTGGGCCAGGCCAATCTTTCCTTTTCTCTAAACTAAAACTGGGGAAATGTGTAGAGTGTTCTGGGCTTCAGTACAGTGTTGATCTCCTGAAGACATGATTTTATTTCCTTGAGAGGAAAAAAATGCTTGGTTAGGCTTTGTGTATGTCATGTGTGCCTTTCTTGGGTGAAGCCAGGTTTACAGCTATGTTGTGACATGTTGTTATTATGCTGTTTGTTACTTATGTATGTTATGTTGCAGCTATTTAAAATAGTTTTGTCAACTTGTTCTGGCCCAAAATAAATTGGCTCTTTGAAACATATCTTTGTCTTTGTGTGTTGTATGTACACCACATTGCTTAGCAGAGTTCAGTGATGCAAATGCATGTCGAGTTGATCAACAAATTGTATTATTCTCCAGTGCAATAACAGTACTGAAATGAAGGCTAAAAGGGCATTAATGGGAGCTTTAAAAAAAAAGGAACTAAATAGTTACTTTTCACAGCAACGCATTACTTTTTGGTCTAAGTAACTGAGTTAGTAACTGAGTTACTTTTGAAATAAAGTAACTAGTAACTGTAACTAGTTACTGGCTTCCAGTAACTAACCCAACACTGCAAATGACTTAATGCAGAGGTCTTCAACAAGTGGTCCGTGAACCCTAGAAGGTCCAACGAGGTACTGCAGTGGGGTCGTGAAAGTTTTAGTTGATTAGCCTTTAAAAATATATTTTTTTTTCACATCCCCTATGCAAATTGTCCACAAATGTAAATGTTTTTAAACACACATTAACATTGATTCAACATACTGTAGTTCAGAAATAGAAGTGCTATGGACACTATTCACTGTAAGTAATTATATTATTGTTAGCATTTAGCACATTAGCGCTCTAGTTGCCCGGTAGCGATTACCTCGTCAGATGCCTGTTAGCAATTAGTGGCGGAAGCTGCCAGCAAGCAATTAACGTTCTAGTTGTCAGCTAGGGATTAGCGCTTCAGTTGTCAGACAGCGATTAGCGCGGCGGTTGTCAGCTAGCAATTAGAAGTCAAGTTGTCGGTTAGCGATTAGCGCACCAGTTGTCGGCTGGTGATTAACAAACAATTTTTTTCGCAAGTGATTAACGTGTTAATTGTCGGCAAACGATCAGCACACTAGTTGTCAGCTAGCAATTAACGTTCCAGTTGTGTGCTAGTGATTAGTGTGCTAGTTTCCAGCTAGCTCTTAGCAGCGCTACACTATATAATTTGAATATTGTGCTATTGCACAATAACAGAGTACCACTAAGACCGGATTGAATGAAAACACAATTTTATACAGAATATGAAAAGGAAACTATGTCCATAACAAAACATGTCAAGGAAGAAAATAAAAGTATTAAAAAAATAAATAATAATAAACAATAGGATAAGATACAAAATTCAGAAAGACACAAAAAAAAGGCCAAACTAAATCACTTTGAATTATTCCAATAAAGACATCAATTTAAGGGCTTTTGTACTTTTAACCATTTTTCAAGATTTAATTGATAAATTAAAAACATTAAGCCAATGTGAAGGTTTTACTTTTCCTTTGAAGGGTAAATTCCATTAATAATTTCAAATTGTATTTCTTTAATTTTGGGAAGAATTGGGTATGTAATATATCATGTCCTTATTTTCCTTAGCTCTACTTTTGTAAATACCTTTAGGATATATTGTCTAAAATACAATAATTTTGTAACAATTACAAGTATTTTTTACTTTTTTTCTATAATTGTTAAAAAAAAAAAAAAAAGTTCCCTAAAATAACACTTTTAATTTGTTTTGAACTTTTTTCTTTTTTTTTTTTTTTTTTAGAAAAAAAGTAGTATTTTTTTGTTTGATTAAAAACACGTTGCATTCTGATATACGTTGGAAATAATTGGTAGTTTGTGAGTTCTTGGGGGTTGAATCACCAAAAATTATTCCCGGGCGCGGCCACCGCTGCTGCTCACTACTCCCCTCACCTCCCAGGGGGTGATCAAGGGTGATGGGTCAAATGCAGAGAATAATTTCGCCACACCTAGTGTGTGTGTGACAATCATTGGTACTTTAACTTCTAACTTTTTAAAACTCGAATGCATCTTTCAGATGGACTCAGGTTAATGCATCCTAGTTTTTCCACCACACTGCCACCTGGAGGACGGAGTGAGCAGTGCTTCTCTTGCATTTGTGGAATAATGACATTGTTCTGATTTTATTTATGTTGGATTTCTTTTTTTTTTTTTTTTTTTAGATAAAAGCCTGATAGATCAAACAGCCAAACTGCGACATTTTAATCGTATCTTTCCCTTCCAAGCCTTTTATTTGTTGAATAAACTTTAGTGTCTTTATCTGTCACTTTTCAACCTTATTTATGCAGAATTGTTTTGCCTTTCATGTCTTTGTTTTCTTTATTTCCCACTTTTTGGCATTTTTCCCCTTTTTTGCAGCAGCAGATAAACAAACTCGTTTAGTCTTTTTCTGTCCAATGATTTACTGGCCATCTTTCCAAAAAGACGATGTCATACCTGTCAACATCCGCATTTCAAAATAAGGGACATTTCCTGGGAAAAAAAGGGATGAATTAATATGAATTATGTATCATAGGACTTTCTTAAGCCCCGCCCCCCACATTACCACGGTTACGCCGATTAATTGAAGGACCGGAAGTTGTGTTGCTCCGGGACCTCATTCTTTTTTTTCCATGAAAAGTAAAAAAAAATTATAAAAATAAAATAAAATCCGATATTGATATTTGTCTGATATCAGCAAAAAACAAGTATCGGACGATATCGTCTTGTCCGATACAAGCAGTCCTGCAGCGTGTTTACTTCACAGGTAACATCTCAATGTCCTCCAATGAGCACGCCTTCTACTTTACTATACTACTATAGGCTACCAGGAGCTAGCAGCTACACAACAGCTAAGCACACAATAGCACACAAGCTAGACATACAAAGTAATAATTGAACAATATCGCAGTCTAAAACAGCACATTTGTCAATATAAACAAGTGTCAAGTAATTATAGTTGCATATTACTTACACGCATCCAGTAACAAACGTGTCCGCATCGTTCAACTTAATGAATTAATGTGGCCACTACACTGTCAGCAAAAAAAAAAAACAGTTTCAACTCATGGACACCATAAGCCAGTGCTTCTCAAATATCTTTATTTACTGTTAATAAAGATACAATGTTGTGCAGAGGTGTACTTACAACAATTTCATAGACAAGTGATACTATTTATAGATGGGGGGGAGCAAAATGGTTTCCTCTTTATAAAGGGGTGATAGCTTTTCATGATCCTTCATGTTTTTAGACTTGTTTTCCTGTGTTTTGGTGCTACTTCCTGTCCAGCGCTCTTATTTTACTATTTTCATTTCCTGTTTTGGCATGTCCTGCGGTGTCTTTACCTCTGTTCTGAGCAGTCAGGAGTCTCACCTGTGTGTGATAGCTCATCAGCAGTGTCGTCAGATAGTTCTTGGTACCAATGTACTTTGTATGCAGTGTCAGTGTTCCTGCTGTGAGTAGTTTTTTACATTCCCTGCAAGGTCTTTTGGATTTTCCAGTGGTCGACGTTGGTGCTGTCAGCTTTTTCCTTTCATTGAATATATCTTCAACCGCACGTGACCTGTTGTCTCTGCATCTTGGGGTCACGTTACTGGCAACCATAACAAAGGTAAGTGTTTTTCATTCTATCTTTGTTCTCTTTTTGAGTGATTTCACTTGATCAAGCCTTTTTTGTAATCATTCCACCGTACAAAATAAAAGTTTGTGATTCATGCTGATATCGTATTGGATAGTATCGGCATTAGCAAATATCTAAGGCTCTAGTATCAGTATTTTATGGGAAGTGAAAATTTACCCATTTGGTTGACTGCCTTGTTTGTCCACATTGGTGCTATCAGATTGTTCCTTTCTATTAAGTATATTTCTATCTGCACCTGACCTGCTGTCTCTGCATCGTGGGGTCACGCCGCCAAGCCCATAACATAGCTAGGAGCTTTTTAATCTACAATTTTTCTCGGTTTGAGTAATTTCACTTGATCAAACCTTTTTTTTTTTTAACATTCCACACCACAAAATGATAAAAGTAAGTATGATTTGTGCTGATATCGTATCGGTTCAATTTCGGAATCAGTCTATTCAAGGCTCCAATATCGTAATCTTATGAGAAGCGGAAATGTACCTTTGGTCGACTGCCTGGTTTGCCCATGTGGGTGCTATCAGCTTTTTCCTCTATTAAATATATTTGTACTTGCACGTAACCTGCTGTCTCTGCATCTTGGGGTCAACCCGCCAGCCACCATGCCCATAACATAGCTAGGTGTTTTTCATTCTACTTTGTACTCTGTTTGAGGAATTTCACTTGATCAAACCTTTTTCTAACATTCCACAGTACAAAAAAAATAATAAAAGCATCTATGGTTGGTGCTGATATCGTATTGGATAATATCGGTATCGGCCAATATTTAAGGCTCTAATATCCGTATCTTTTGGGAAGTGAAAATTCACCCATTGGTCGACTGCCATGTTTGTCCATGTTGGTGCTATCGGCTTTTCCCTTTTTATTAAATATATTTCTACTTGCACGTGACCTGCTATCTCTGCGTCTTGGGGTCACGCCACCATGCCCATAACATAGCTATGTGTTTTTCATTCTACTATTGGACACTGTTTGAGGGATTTTTCTTGATCAAACCTTTTCTGTTTGAGGGATTTTTCTTGATCAAACCTTTTCTAACATTCCACACTACAAAATAATAAATGTATGTATGATTGGTGCTGATATCAAATTAGATAACATCGGTATCGGCCAATATTTAAAAGTTAAATAGTTAAAATACCAATGATTGTCACACGCACTAGGTGTGGTGAAAATATTCTCTGCATTTGACCCATCACCCTTGATCACCCCCTGGGAGGTGAGGGGAGCAGTGGGCAGCAGCAGTTCAAGGCTCTAATATCCGTATCTTTTTGGAAGTGAAAATTCACCCATTGGTCGACTGCCATGTTTGTCCACGTTGGTGCTTTTAGCTTTTTCTTTTTATCAAATATATTTCTACTTGCACGTGACCTGCTGTCTCTGCATCTTGGGGTCACGCCGCCAGTCGCCACACCCATAACGTAGCTATGTGTTTTTCAATCTACGATTGTTCTCTGTTTGAATGATTTCACTTTATGAAACCTTTTTTCTAACATTCCACAGTACAAAAAACAAAAGCATGTATGATTGGTGCTGATATCGTATTGGATAACATCGGTATCGGCCAATATTTAAGGCTCTAATATCCGTATCTTTTTGGAAGTGAAAATTCACTCCTTGTTCGACTGCCATATTTGTCCACGTTTTTCCTTTTAGTAATTATATTTCTACTTGCACGTGACCTGCGATCTCTGCATCTTGGGGTCACACCGCCACACGCCAAGCCCATAACATAGCTAGGTGCCTTCAATCTACTATTTTTCTCTTTTTGGGTGATTCCACTTGATCAAAACTTTTTTTCCCCCAACACTCCACATTACAAAATAAAAGTATGTATGATTCGTGCTGATATCATATCGGCTTAATATCTTTCCATCCATTCGGCCAATATTCAAGGCTCCAATATCGATATCTTATCGGGAGTGAACAATGTGTTTTGGGACACAAAAACAATAAGGTACGGACTTTTTGAAATGTAACGGGAATGTTAGAGTAATAGTACGTAAAAGTATTGATACTGTGTGTTTTAGATATTGTACGGCGGTATCGTCGTAGTCATTCTAAAATGCGCTCACACTGTTGCAAAAGTGCAAATGATAAACACGAGCATTACAACACAGCCTAATTGATAATACACAAACCCCAGACTGTAGGAACATGAGCATGTGGTGAAAACATGTACAGTCCATAAAATATATGAATATTTATTACAAGCATTGATCCAGAGAACATTACCGAGCTGAAAACGCTTATGACTCCACTTCCTTATTCATACCCAAGGTTATTGCTGTTTGCATCATAAGCCATAGATGGCTACAATCCCCCCCAGGAACATGTATGCACTGTAAATGATCATCTTTTTTTTTTTTTTACTGATTGTTTTAGAGCTCTTAAAGGAACAGTATGCAAATCCTTTAACAGCTATAAAATCATGTTAATCATACACTGGTTTATGTGGAGAAGAACAGAATTAATGTCATTGGCCAAGGGGGAACCCCGAACACCCTCCTTTTTAGTGGTAATATCGGCGGACCAGCCAGGACACCTCTCATGCTGTGTCAGCGTTTACCAATGTGTGATGCTGATTGAGTTCCGAGTTGTTCAGCTACCAAAAGGAATAATCTCGCAAAACTTGTTAACATCCATCCACCTTCTAAGTCTCTCCATGTCCTAGAGCAGTGGTTCTTAACCTGGGTTCGGTGAGTCGGTCTCAGGGGTTCGGCGAAGGTCAAGACACACCCGACTCATCGTGTAAATAAAAACATTGTTTGGATACCCCCAAACAATGTTCCCTTTAATTTTCCATCTGATTTGCAGGTGTGTAAATGTTAGAATAATTATGTATAAGTTATCACACAACTCTTATGCTTAAAGGCCGTTGCTATAGTTATTATCAATTGCGCTGAAGTTGTACTTTTCTATCCGTGCAAAGGCACAACTTGTAATCTTGCTTTGCGAGTTGTCTCGTGTCAGCAGTTTGTTTCCAGACCCTGCCTGCTGACAGCCAAGGACGGACATCGAGTACCTCAACGCAGACAAAACAGAGACAGGGCGAAATCACGAGTGTCAGCACATTTCCATTCTGAATAATCATGTATTGTGTCTACTGCGGGTGCTTGCATTGCCCCTCCCTTCAGAAGCAGCCTCAGTGATGTTAACTAGGGACCTCCCGAATAAATAGAGGAGCACGTGGTGCTGTACCTTAGAGCGTAGGGGGAAACTGTAACTGAGTGTACAGCCCAATACGTCTCTCCTCATGAGTAAAATTCAACTCTGTCTCTGCTTGATTCCTTTCTTCTTGTCTTGTGTAATAGATAGTTTGGTGTTTGAACCTGACAGTAATTTCTTGTGAGTTCATGCACTGTGTTGGTTTTGTTCTTGGAACAAGGTGATGTTCATGCACGGTTCATTTTGTGCACCAATAAAAAAACAAAACATAACTTTGTCTTGAATTTAAAAAAAAAAAATATAATAATATTTTTCACTAAAGAAGGGTTCGGTGAATGCGCATTTAAAACTGGTGGGGTTCGGTACCTCCAACAAGGTTAAGAACCGCTGTCCTAGAGTAAAACATTTGAACAATTTTGACACATTTTAAGCCGACCACACAAAAAATACAAAATAAAACTAAAATAAAGTCAAACTATTCGCTCTTTTTAAAGACACAGGAGCGATGCTGTCACAATGCTCTTCACTCGGGCTGCAGCTATTGGTTATTTTAGTAATCGACTAAGCCGGGGGTCAGCAACCCGCGGCTCTTTAGCGCCACCCTAGTGGCTCCCTGGAGCATTTTTAAAAATATTTGAAAATGGAAAAAGATGGGGGAAAAATAATACATTTTTTTTAGTATGGTTTTTGTTTGAGGACAAACATGACACGAACCTTCCCAGTTGTTAGAAAGCCCACTGTTTTAATATGTTTAATGAGTATTTGGTGAACATCGTTTTGTCCTACTAATTTCAGCGGTTCTTGAACTCACCATAGTGTGGACGGTGACGCAACAGTTTGTTTACAAGGTAAAATCTTCCACTCCTTCTTTGTCTCATTTTGTCCACCAAAAGTTTTATGCTGTGCGTGAACGCACAAAGGTGCGCTTTGTTGATGCCATTGACTTGTTGGAGTGCTAACATGCTATTTAGACTAGCTGTAGGTACCCATTGCATCATTATGCCTCGTTTGTAGGTATATTTGAGCTAATTTAATCTCCTTTACTTTTATCCTCTTTGTATATAATTTAGTTTTTCATGTCTCGTGACACATTATCTGTATGTAATATTGGCTGCATTCCTGTTTGTGTGCCATGTTGTTCCAGACCACAGCAAACATTACCTAGATTGCCAAAGATTTTAATAAGTCCATTAGAAGAAGACAACCTGCAGTTTCCTTTAACTAGGACACACACATTTATACCTTTTGGCCATTAAAAGCCAGTAATTTCCAGGAGTTATCTCACCTTCGAAGTAGCCTCTGATTTACTAATGTTGTAAAAATATGTAGAATAAATATTACATTTCAACATTACTGTCAACGACGATTTGCTTCAGCCTGCGACACATAGTCATTTTGATAGTAGGCTATTATAACTAAGATAGACACTTACGTCATATGTTGCCTTCATTTTAAGACTTATATACGGCTTTTTAAATTTTTTGCGGCTCCAGACACATTTTTTTTTTGTATTTTTGGTCCAATATGGCTCTTTCAACATTTTGGGTCGCCAATCTCTGGACTAAGCTATTTAGTTTTTTTCGGTCAATCAAGTAATCGGATAAAACACATTTTAAAGTTTCAATGCGTATTTTAAAGGGAAAAAAAATTATGTCACGATCACACATTGTAGCGGTAGTTGTGACCCCCAAAATGGATTTAGTAAACAAGAAACCAAAAACTAGTGCAGCTGGGAGTGCACAGGAAGCAGGTTAAGCTATTCAAAGCATGAACGAGCAATCTCAAACAATAAACAATGTTTCATCCCCGACTGAACGACGAGGCTGGCACATAAAGACCTCTGATTATTAGGGATGTAACGATATCAAAATCTAACGGTACGATCAGTGATGGTCAAGCTACTTGGAAAATGTAGTGAGCTAAGCTATAAGTTACTTGACTTTTTTCTGGGGAAAGATAATTGCGATTGTTTTATGTTTGGAAATAACATGATAGCCCAGCGAGCACAAGACATTGAAACAACGTTGAGAACTTGTTGAATTATGTTAATGTTGGGTTCTGACTTTGATTCGACCATTGAAGTTTGATCATTTCCCAACCAATATTCTACAACACAAATATAACGTTGAAACAACATGGCTTTTGACAACGCTAAATTAATGTTGGGTTCTGACTTTGATTTCACCATTGAAGTTTGATAATTTCCCAACCAATATTTTACAACACAAATACAACGTTGAAATAACATGCTTTTTAATGACGTTTAATCAATGTTGGGTTCTGACTTTGATTTGACCATGGAAGTTTGATCATATCCCAACCAATATTCCACAACACAAATACAACGTTGAAACATGCTTTTTGACGACGTTTAATCAATGTTGGGTTCTGACGTTGATGCGACCATTGAATTTTGGTCTTTCTCCAAACAATATTCTACAACACAAATACAACGTTGAAACAACATGCTTTTTGATGACGTTTAATCAATGTTCGGTTCTGACGTTGATTTGACCGTTGAATTTTGGTCATATTCCAACCAATATTCTACAACACAACTATAACGTTGAAACATGCTTTTTGACGACGTTTAATCAATGTTGGGTTCTGACGTTGATTCGACCGTTGAATTTTGGTCATTCTCCAAACAATATTCTACAACACAAATACAACGTTGAAACAACATGCTTTTTGATGACGTTTAATCAATGTTCGGTTCTGACGTTGATTCGACCGTTGAATTTTGGTCATATTCCAACCAATATTCTACAAAACAAATGCAACGTTGAAACAACATGCTTTTTGACGATGTTTAATCAATGTTAGGTTCTGACGTTGATTTGAACATTGAATTTTGGTCATTTTCCAACCAATATTCTACAACACAAATACAACGTTGAAACAACATGCTTTTTGATGACGTTTAATCAATGTTCGGTTCTGACGTTGATTCGACCGTTGAATTTTGGTCATATTCCAACCAATATTCTACAAAACAAATGCAACGTTGAAACAACATGCTTTTTGACGATGTTTAATCAATGTTCGGTTCTGACATTGATTTGACCGTTGAATTTTGGTCATTTTCCAACCAATATTCTACAACACAAATACAACATGCTTTTTGACAACCTTTAACCAATGTCAGGTTGTGACGTTGATTCGACCATTGAAGTTTGGTCATTCCCAGCCAGTATTTTACAACATGAATACAACGTTGAAACAACATGCTTTTTGATGACGTTTAATCAATGTTGGGTTCTGACGTTGATTTGACCGTTGAATTTTGGTCATGTTCCAATCAATATTCTACAAAACAAATGCAACGTTGAAACAACATGCTTTTTGACGATGTTTAATCAATATTGGGTTCTGACGTTGATTCGAACATTGAATTTTGGTCATTTTCCAACCAATATTTTACAATACAAATACAACGTTGAAACAACATGCTTTTTGATTATGCTTAATCAGTGTTGGGTTTTGACTTTGTTTTGACCATTGAAGTTTGATCATTTCCCAACCAATATTCCACCACACAAATACAACGTTGAAACATGCTTTTTGACAATGTTTACTCAATGTCAGGTTGTGACGTTGATTCGACCGTTGAATTTTGGTCATTTTCCAACCAATATTCTACAACACAAATACAACATGCTTTTTGACAACCTTTAACCAATGTCAGGTTGTGATGTTGATTCTACCATTGAAGTTTGGTCATTCCCAGCCAGTATTTTACAACATGAATACAACGTTGAAACAACATGCTTTTTGATGACGTTTAATCAATGTTCGGTTCTGACGTTGATTCGACCGTTGAATTTTGGTCATTCTCCAACCAATATTCTACAACACAAATACAACGTTGAAACAACATGCTTTTTGACGACATTTAATCAATGTTCGGTTCTGACGTTGATTTGACCGTTGAATTTTGGTCATATTCCAACCAATATTCTACAAAACAAATGCAACGTTGAAACAACATGCTTTTTGACGATGTTTAATCAATGTTGGGTTCTGACGTTGATTCGAACATTGAATTTTGGTCATTTTCCAACCAATATTTTACAACATGAATACAACGTTGAAACGACATGCTTTTTGACAACGTTTACTCAATGTCAGGTTGTGACGTTGATTCGACCATTGAAGTTTGGTCATTTCCCAGCCAGTATTTTACAACATGAATACAACGTTGAAACAACATGCTTTTTGATGACGTTTAATCAATGTTCGGTTCATACGTTGATTCGACCGTTGAATTTTGGTCATTCTCCAACCAATATTCTACAACACAAATACAACGTTGAAACAACATACTTTTTGACGACATTTAATCAATGTTCGGTTCTGACATTGATTTGACCGTTGAATTTTGGTCATATTCCAACCAATATTCTACAAAACAAATGCAACGTTGAAACAACATGCTTTTTGACGATGTTTAATCAATGTTGGGTTCTGACGTTGATTCGAACATTGAATTTTGATCATTTTCCAACCAATATTTTACAACACAAATACAACATTGAAACAACATGCTTTTTGATTATGCTTAATCAGTGTTGGGTTTTGACTTTGTTTTGACCATTGAAGTTTGATCATTTCCCAACCAATATTCCACCACACAAATACAACGTTGAAACATGCTTTTTGACTGTTTACTCAATGTCAGGTTGTGACGTTGATTCGACCGTTGAATTTTGGTCATTTTCCAACCAATATTCTACAACACAAATACAACATGCTTTTTGACAACCTTTAACCAATGTCAGGTTGTGACATTGATTCGACCATTGAAGTTTGGTCATTCCCAGCCAGTATTTTACAACATGAATACAACGTTGAAACAACATGCTTTTTGATGACGTTTAATCAATGTTCGGTTCTGACGTTGATTCGACCGTTGAATTTTGGTCATTCTCCAACCAATATTCTACAACACAAATACAACGTTGAAACAACATGCTTTTTGACGACATTTAATCAATGTTCGGTTCTGACGTTGATTTGACCGTTGAATTTTGGTCATATTCCAACCAATATTCTACAAAACAAATGCAACGTTGAAACAACATGCTTTTTGACGATGTTTAATCAATGTTGGGTTCTGACGTTGATTCGAACATTGAATTTTGGTCATTTTCCAACCAATATTTTACAACATGAATACAACGTTGAAACGACATGCTTTTTGACAACGTTTACTCAATGTCAGGTTGTGACGTTGATTCGACCATTGAAGTTTGGTCATTTCCCAGCCAGTATTTTACAACATGAATACAACGTTGAAACAACATGCTTTTTGATGACGTTTAATCAATGTTCGGTTCATACGTTGATTCGACCGTTGAATTTTGGTCATTCTCCAACCAATATTCTACAACACAAATACAACGTTGAAACAACATGCTTTTTGACGACATTTAATCAATGTTCGGTTCTGACATTGATTTGACCGTTGAATTTTGGTCATATTCCAACCAATATTCTACAAAACAAATGCAACGTTGAAACAACATGCTTTTTGACGATGTTTAATCAATGTTGGGTTCTGACGTTGATTCGAACATTGAATCTTGGTCATTTTCCAACCAATATTTTACAACACAAATACAACGTTGAAACAACATGCTTTTTGATTATGCTTAATCAGTGTTGGGTTTTGACTTTGTTTTGACCATTGAAGTTTGATCATTTCCCAACCAATATTCCACCACTCAAATACAACGTTGAAACATGCTTTTTGACAATGTTTACTCAATGTCAAGTTGTGACGTTGATTCGACCGTTGGATTTTGGTCATTTTCCAACCAATATTCTACAACACAAATACAACGTTGAAACAACATGCTTTTTGACGACATTTAATCAATGTTCGGTTCTGACGTTGATTTGACCGTTGAATTTTGGTCATATTCCAACCAATATTCTACAAAACAAATGCAACGTTGAAACAACATGCTTTTTGACGATGTTTAATCAATGTTGGGTTCTGACGTTGATTCGAACATTGAATTTTGGTCATTTTCCAACCAATATTTTACAACATGAATACAACGTTGAAACGACATGCTTTTTGACAACGTTTACTCAATGTCAGGTTGTGACGTTGATTCGACCATTGAAGTTTGGTCATTTCCCAGCCAGTATTTTACAACATGAATACAACGTTGAAACAACATGCTTTTTGATGACGTTTAATCAATGTTCGGTTCATACGTTGATTCGACCGTTGAATTTTGGTCATTCTCCAACCAATATTCTACAACACAAATACAACGTTGAAACAACATGCTTTTTGACGACATTTAATCAATGTTCGGTTCTGACATTGATTTGACCGTTGAATTTTGGTCATATTCCAACCAATATTCTACAAAACAAATGCAACGTTGAAACAACATGCTTTTTGACGATGTTTAATCAATGTTGGGTTCTGACGTTGATTCGAACATTGAATCTTGGTCATTTTCCAACCAATATTTTACAACACAAATACAACGTTGAAACAACATGCTTTTTGATTATGCTTAATCAGTGTTGGGTTTTGACTTTGTTTTGACCATTGAAGTTTGATCATTTCCCAACCAATATTCCACCACTCAAATACAACGTTGAAACATGCTTTTTGACAATGTTTACTCAATGTCAAGTTGTGACGTTGATTCGACCGTTGGATTTTGGTCATTTTCCAACCAATATTCTACAACACAAATACAACATGCTTTTTGACAACCTTTAACCAATGTCAGGTTGTGACGTTGATTCGACCATTGAAATTTGGTCATTTTCCAACCAATATTTTACAACATGAATACAACGTTGAAACGACATGCTTTTTGACAACGTTTACTCAATGTCAGGTTGTGACGTTGATTTGACCATTGAATTTTCATTTCCCAACCAACAACGTGGATCCAACGTTGGACATCAACGTTGTCTCACTTTACAAATACAACAATTTTGCAACGTTGTTTCAATGTCAGTTTTAAAGGAAATGTATGTATAATCAACGTTGTATCAATGTTTTGTACCCGTCTGTGTATTGTACTGTATTGTACTGTTTAAAAAATATCATAAAACCAATAATTTGTGACCAAAAATCATGTATGGAAATTGATTTTTGTAAATAAAATAAATAAATAATACAATTTATTTGTTCAGAGGGACCAACAATTTCAAATAACTGGTATGTCGTGTATATATAGTACAGTATGAGTACAGTATGATCATAACCACATGTACACACTAGCACAGGGGTGGGCAATTAATTTTTACCGTGGGCCGCATGAGCAACCCGAGCACTGCTGGAGAGCCACATCGACAATATTTCAATTACATTTTGCTCAATATTATTATTGATATACCGAAAGATAAATAAATAATAATAATAATAATAATAATAATAATTTCATTTAACCTAGCAGATTGTTTTTGATGGTTTAATTTTTAACACTGTCTTACACAACACTTCCTGATGTTTAATACAATGCAATAATGTCAATTTCCGCATAGGGTTAATTTCTGTGATTTTATCTTGCATCCTCTTTAAAAGTCCAACATTTTTCTCCGTCAGATTTAGACAACGATCTCTTGTCACACCTGCCAGCTTGTCCCATTTCAGTCCTAACATGTCCAAACACGCATTTACCTATATGTGAACAAGTCATTACCTGTGATTGTCCCTTTTAATTGACTGCATGGCTGCCAGCTCCTCCGGGATTTGAAAGTCTGCAGTTATCACACATAAGAAGATGAGCAGCTGGGCGGTGTCACGTGCATCGCAGCTCTCATCCAAAGCCAGCAAAAAACAGTCAAAGTCGGCCGTTCTGTTCTTCAGCTGAAGCTCCAGGTTTCCAGCGATGGTCTCAACCCGCCTCGTTACAGTGCGTCGGGAGAGTGACACGTTCTTAAATGAAACTCTTAAATAAACTCTCCGTCAGAAAACGTTTTACTTTTTCTGGCGATTTTGTGAGAAATGACGAAACTCGTCCTGACGGCTGCATCTCTGGGGGTGTGAAATTTGGCAAAAAGTCCTTGTTGGGTTTGCAGTTTTACCATCAACGCATCAGCCTCCCTTACGCGCTCTTCATCGGACAGAACCCGGTATTTTTCCTCGTGCTTCGTCGTGTAGTGGCGATTCAAATTATATTCTTTAAACACAGCAACCTGCGTACCACAAATTACACGGCTTTACCTTTCATCTCTGTAAAGAAATACTTGGCAGTCCATGTCTTGTTGGAAACACGGCATTCATCATCAACTTTTCTTTTTTTTTAGCGTGAGCTGACATCTCGGGGGTAACCGGGCATCACTTGTCGCTGTGCACCTTCACTCACAGGTTACACACGGACATATGCCCATAAATAACATTTTTCAAAATAAAAGCAGTACAGTTGTATTGCACGCACGACATAGATGTTTTTTAAAATGTATTTTGTAATTTGTGATTGCCGCTGTTCACATTCACTCACAACCACGCACGCGCATACGTCCACACGGAAGTAATACAAATAATGCTTTTCAAAACAAAAGCAGCACCGTTGCATTGCACACTCGACATAGATACTTTTTGAAATGTATTTTGTAATTTATGATTGTCCTCACGCGGGCCGGACAGGGACGCACAAAGTGTGTGGGGGCCGCAGAATGCCCAGGTCTGCACTAGTATGTAGAATCAATTGTTTCCATGGTTGCCAATATAGATGATTTTCATGCTAAAAAAACAAAAAAAACACATTAATGCTTGTTAAGGATTTCGTGCCCCAACAAGAACATTTGTGTGTTTGTGTGTGTGTGTGTGTGTGTTTTACCTCTGTTTTGTCCAACTTATCAGCCTCAGAGCAGCTCCACACTCCCCTTGCCCACCCACGCCACGGACCACCATGGCAACGGCGCTAAATACTTACCCCCCTCTCATGTTGTCACAACATACCCTTCCTGCCTCCCACGCTCACTTGTTCACCTCCTCGCTCAGCACTCTGAAAAGCCCCAAATTAGCTTTGACCTTCTACGTTTTGAAAAAGAGGAAACGGCACAGTGGCTTATTACCGTTTGTGTGTGTGTGTGTGTGTGTGTGTGTGTATGTGTGTGTGTGTGTGTGTGTGTGTGTGTGTTTGTGAAATGGCACGCTGTTATTCACCAGCCGGGAGGGCTTTCCAGCATTTGTGAGACTAGCAGGTGGCCCACCGAGATACAATAGACACAAGTGACAATGAAGTAAACAATCTCTTCCCAGCTGCACTTATACTGATGCAAATTGCACGTAAAGAGGGGAGAGTGTGATAAAGTAGGTGCAGTATAGGAAGGTGATAAGTGGCGAGCAGTGGCGGTTTTAGCTATGAGTGCAGGGAGGGGGGGAGATACTTATTTAAAAGTAGAAAAAAGAATAATATTAGCCGCACCTGACTATTCACATTGAGAAATTAGTTATATACACAGATTTTGCAAATGTTTATTTACACACTTTAATTGTTTCCAAACAGTGTCTGTAACACGGCAGTAAAACGGCTGATGAAACAAAACAGAAGTCATCGTCATGGACCCACTAGCTGCGGACGCTAGCTCTCCAATCAGCTAATTAGACTCAATAAGAAGAGTGGTCCATTCTCGGCTGGCTCACTAATCAGCTAAACCATACTTGCCAACCTTGAGACCTCCGATTTCGGGGGGTGGGGGTGGGCGTGGTCGGGGTGGGACGGGGGCGTGGTTGGGGGCGTGGCTAAAAGGGGAGGGTATATTTACAGCTAGAATTCACCAAGTCAAGTATTTCATATATATATATATATATATATATATATAAAAGAAATACTTGACATTCAGTGAATTCTAGATATATATATATATATATATATAAATATATTTATTTTATTATATATATATTTTATTATATATGTATATATATATAAAATAAATACTTGAATTTCACACACATAACACTCCTCTACTCATTGTTGAGTTAAGGGTTGAATTGTCCATCCTTGTTCTATTCTCTGTCACTATTTTTCGAACCATGCTTAACACCCTCTCTGATGCATTGCTGTGTGACACGCACAAAAGTGCTTTCATCAAATGCACTAGATGGCAGTATTGTCCTGTTTAAGAGTGTCACAACATTGCTGTTTACGGCAGACAAACTGCTTTACGGTAGACGAAAACGTGACTGCTGTTGTTGTGTGTTGTTGCCGCGCTGGGAGGACGTTAAGGAAACTGCCTAACAATAAACCCACATAAGAAACCAAGAACTTGTCCTCCATCATTCTACAGTTATAACGTCATTGGGCAGGTACGCTTTTTTATATTGTGGAGGACCTGAGTCCGCCTGAATTTCGGGAGATTTTCGGGAGAAAATTTGTCCCGGGAGGTTTTCGGGAGAGGCGCTGAATTTCGGGAGTCTCCCGGAAAATCCGGGAGTGTTGGCAAGTATTAGCTAAACAGAACCCATAACTCCCAGGTGATGTTTTGGTGAATTTATGAAACTGAAACAATACAAAAAAATTGGCATCGTAAGTTAGTAATACTAACAAAGACACTCGTAAACGTTTTGGTTAATTAACTAATGCTAACGACGCTAGCTTAATTACATTACGATAGCGCTAACAAATATGCATGAAAACACTCCTACAGACATCACACACGGGATGGTTTAGTAAGTAAAAATTGTTTTAGTTATATTGTAAAATTTGTAATCGTTGCTCTTAGTGACGGATGAAGAAACCATACGAGTAGAAATGCGACGGACGACTAGAAGAGGGAACGGCAATTGCACTTCCGAATGAAAGCACTAAACAGAAGGGCCCTGCAGTGAGCAAACGCTCCCAAAAGATGGCGCCGTAGCACAAACAATAACAGTGGCTTTGCTTGTTTTAAAAAAACAACCAAAAAAATACTATTTTAATTGTGGCCGTCAGCGGAAAAAAACCCATAAATTAGCTGCACCTTTTTATAAGCCGCAGGATTCAAAGCGTAGGAAAAAGTTGTAGCGGCTTGTAGTCCGGAATCTACGATAGTAGTGTCACTGACGCATAATTGCGTCGGACTATAGGGGCTAATCTCACTTGACCGTGTTGACAAAGCAGTCCCATGTAAAATGTCGTGGACAAATAAACGCATTTGATGACAAAAAAATGCACTCACGAGGAGTGAAAAACAAACGTAAGGCGCACTCAAGCGGAGTGGAGCATAAACAAAAGACACACTCAAAAGGAGTGGAGAAAGTGAGCGTGAAGCCTTGGATCACAAAAGAGCCAAGCGACAGGACTCGTCCTTGGAGCAGAGTAAACCATGGGCAGTAACTGGCAACGCTGTGACAAATCAGCAGGGCTTAAAAGCGGGCTCATTAGTAACCGCCTGCAGGTGTGGGAGAGACGCTCTGCCTAGGACTGCAAAAGAAGGCAGATGGGGATGCTCGTTTGTTCAATAATCATCAGCATATTTCTGTGTTACCTGTTTTCATAAAGTAGGAAGGGGGATTCATATGGCCCCATTTTGTTGCGGGTTACCTGACGCATGAAACGTGACAAATTTGGGGCCTGCGCTACCCACTTTAGCCGCCAGATGACAGAGTGTTCAGAGAGTATATTTGCTGCAATGTTTAAACGGGAGGATAATTTGGGCCTGATCGGAATGATTCTTGGTTTGTCGGAGCCTAGGGGGCGCAATTACCCACGGAGGCACAAATATACCGAATGTGTCGCTAAAATTAACAATTGTTTTGTATCTTCAAATAATAACATATCTAAAAAAAACAGTATAAATCATACTTGCCAACCCTCCCGAATTTTTCGGGAGACTCCCGAAATTCAGCGCCTCACCCGAAAACCTCCCGGAACAAATATTCTCCCGAAAATCTCCCGATTTTCAGCCGGAGCTGGAGGCCACGCCCCCTCCAGGTCCTTGCGGACCTGAGTGAGGACAGCCTTTTTTCAAGACGGGAGGACAACAGGGTGACAAGAACTAAATCATCCAGACTAGGGATAAATTGTATTATTATGTTTATCTTACCTAAAAATAAATATATTTATTAATTTAAAAAATAATTAAATGTTTACTATATTTTGCTAAATACATCAAAATTAATTGTATTTTTATTTGTATTTTTTCTGACTCCTTATTACATCCAGCCATAGAATTATACATTAAAATAAACATATTTGAAATAATTAATTTTAAATTATCATAATAATTCATTTAAAATGACCATATTTAATTATTAAAATAATTGCTTGTTTATCAACAACTTTAGCATTTTATTCATTACATTTTGAAGCTCTCAGAAGCCAAGTTATGTTATATTCCTTAAGATGTATTTATGCAAGTTTGAAGTATCAATTATCTAAACACAGTTTTGTTTGCATATTTTCAGGATGTATATATATATATATATATATATATATATATATATATATATATATATATATATATATATATATATATATATATATGTATATATGTATGTATGTATGAAATACTTGACTTGGTGAATTCTAGCTGTTAATATACTCCTCCCCTCTTAGCCACGCCCCCCACCTCCCGAAATCGGAGGTCTCAAGGTTGGCAAGTATGGTATAAATGTAAGAAAAAAAAGAAAAAAATCAGAATGTAAGGGGAAAAAGCTGAACATTTTAAACTAATACCGGTAATTAATAATAATCTACTTAGTCACTTTTAACACAAAGCTGTGTCTTTAAATATAAATATCTGTTTTTAGAATTTTATTTTCTTGAACAAAAAAAGTATCAAAATGGCCTTACCATACTTGACTTGGAGGAAAAAGTTTAGACATCCCTGATGTAAAATATTAAAAACTATCCAAATAAAAATAAACAAATTTAAGTTAATTACAAAATAAAATAATACTAACCGTAATAAACAAATGTGTAAATGATTATTACATTATTTTAGTGCAGGCAGAACTTTTGACACACTAGGTTTTGCAGATAAACAATCGTATTAATTTTATTTTATTCTTACATGGGGAAAAAACAACCATAAAAATGTCAGAAAAAAGCAAAATGAGAATAAGCTGAAACCTAACTAATAATTACCAATAATATACTTAGTCACCTATAATACAGTACATAGCTGACACAATATCTGTTTTTTTAGCATTTTGTATTTTTTTAATTAAAAAAATATCAATGCATACTTTGACTTTTCAGTATGCGGCCCTCGGTGGAAAAAGTTTGAACTAAAGTATCAAAATCAATCAATCAATCAAAGTGTATTTATATAGCCCTTTAATCACAAGTGTCTCAAAGGGCTGCACAAGCCACAACAACATCCTCGGCTCAGATCCCACATCAGAGCAAGAAAAAAATAAACCCAATGGGATAACAATGAGAAACCTTGGAGGGGACCGCAGATGTGGGGACCCCTTGGGCGACCGGTGCAATGGGCGTCGAGTGGATCTACAAACCCCGTTTCCATATGAGTTGGGAAATTGTGTTAGATGTAAATATAAACGGAATACAATGATTTGCAAATCATTTTCAACCCATATTCAGTTTAATATGCTACAAAGACAACATATTTGATGTTCAAACTGATAAACCATTTTTATTTTGCAAATAATCATTAACTTTAGAATTTGATGCCAGCAACACGTGACAAAGAAGTTGGGAAAGGTGGCAATAAATACTGATAAAGTTGAGGAATGCTCATCCAACACTTTTTTGGAACATCCCACAGGTGAACAGGCAAATTGGGAACAGGTGGGTGCCTTGATTGGGTATAAAAGTAGATTCCATGAAATGCTCAGTCATTCACAAACAAGGATGGGGCGACGGTCACCACTTTGTCAACAAATGCGTGAGCAAATTGTTGAACAGTTTAAGAAAAACCTTTCTCAACCAGCTATTGCAAGGAACTTAGGGATTTCACCATCTACGGTCCGTAATATCATCAAAGGGTTCAGAGAATCTGGAGAAATCACTGCACGTAAGCAGCTAAGCCCGTGACCTTCGATCCCTCAGGCTGTACTTCATCAAAAAGCGACCTCAGTGTGTAAAGGATATCACCCCATGGGCTCAGGAACACTTCAGAAACCCACTGTCCGTAACTACAGTTGGTCGCTACATCTGTAAGTGCAAGTTAAAACTCTAATATGCAAGGCGAAAACCATTTATCAACAACACCCAGAAACGCCGTCGGCTTCGCTGGGCCTGAGCTCATCTAAGATGGACTGATTTAAAGTGGAAAAGTGTTCTGTGGTCTGACGAGTCCACATTTCAAATTGTTTTTGGAAACTGTGGACGTCGTGTCGTCCGGACCAAAGAGGAAACGAACCATCGGGATTGTTATAGGCGCAGAGTTGAAAAGCCAGCACCTGTGATGGTATGGGGGTGTATTAGTGCCCAAGACATGGGTAACTTACACATCTGTGAAGGCGCCATTAATGCTGAAAGGTACATACAGGTTTTGGAGCAACATATGTTGCCATCCAAGCAACGTTACCATGGACGCCCCTGCTTATTTCAGCAAGACAATGCCAAGCCACGTGTTACATCAACGTGGCTTCATAGTAAAAGAGTGCGGGTACTAGACTGGCCTGCCTGTAGTTGAGACCTGTCTCCCATTGAAAATGTGTGGCGCATTATGAAGCCTAAAATACCACAACGGAGACCCCCGGACTGTTGAACTACTTAAGCTGTACATCAAGCAAGAATGGGAAAGAATTCCACTTCAAAAATGTGTCTCCTCAGTTCCCAAATGTTTACTGAGTGTTGTTAAAAGAAAAGGCCATGTAACACATTGGTGAACATGCCCTTTCACAACTACTTTGGCACATGTTGCAGCCATGAAATTCTAAGTTAATGATTATTTGCAAAAAAAAAAAAAAAGTTTATGATTTTGAACATCAAATATCTTGTCTTTGTAGTGCATTCAATTGAATATGGGTTGAAAAGGATTTGCAAATCATTGTATTCCGTTTATATTTACATCGAACACAATTTCCCAACTCATATGGAAACGGGGTTTGTAGTTAATAGTGTGAGAGTCCAGTCCATAGTGGGGCCAGCAGGGGATCATCTTGAGTGGAGACAAGTCAGCAGCGCAGAGACGTCCCCAACTGATGCAAAGATGAGTGGTCCAGCCCGGGTCCCGACTTTTACTCATCTGTAGTTACCTAATAACCTCTCCACGCAGGAAAGGGGGGCAAGAGCAGAAAATAGAGGGCAGATCAACTGGTCTAAAAGGGGGGTCTATTTAAAGGCTAGCGTATACAATTGAGTTTTAAGATGGGACTTAAATGCAGAAAGCTATGGTATCGCCGGTATCGATATTTCCGTATCGATCCGCACATCACCAATGGGAAGTATTTGAAGAAAAGAAGGGCAGCAGAATTCTGTCGCTTCATGCGGTAAAAGAGGAGACTTTTAAAGCGGAGCAACGGATTTTATTTGAATGGCTGAGCTCATTTGAGATGGAGCATCGTTTTAAACGCTGACAGTTTTAACTTGATGTTTAAAAAACAAAAACAAAAACAAAAACATCAACACAAAGTGGCACATTAATAATACAACCTCTAGCAAATGACTTTGGTTGGGAACATTTAAGTCAACGCGCCTGGAATTTGTTGTTTTTTACATGATTGGCGCCATTGAGCAATGATGATGATAAATGTGGTGTTATGTACGTGAGGGGTGGAAGGAGACGACACCACGAAGAAACTCAGGTTACCACGAAACAATGGGAGACCGGGCTTTTTGCTCCGCCGCTCCCAGTCTGTGGAACGCTCTCCCTGACCACCTGAGGGCACCACAGACTGTGGATGCTTTTAAAAAAGGCTTAAAAACCCTTCTTTTTAAAAAAAAAACCTTTTTTTTAAAGATGTATGCACATTAGTTTTAGCTATTTAGCTGTTCTAGTTTTTATTTATATTATCTTTTTATTTTTTTAATACACTGTAGCACTTTGAGGTTGTTTACTCAATGTAAAGTGCTTTTTACAAATAAAATCTATTATTATTATTATTATTATTCTTACCAGGTTTATTGTAACCTTTGATGATTGTGTGGGAGGTGTATGCTACTCTACGTGTTGGCAAGTGTGGAATTAAGCGTGTAAATAATACCAGAGGATGTTGTACGTGCGTGATGGATGTATTCTTCGTCAGTCCAAGAAGGCGAGGCACAAAGGAAGTCCGGGGACAGGCAGGAGGTCAGGGGCAGGAGAGAAGCGACAAGGTCCGTGTCCAGGCAAGGGTCGAGGATCGAGGGAGGCAGTCCAAAATCCGGATGGAGCTCAAGCACACGGAACAAGGCGGGTACTGTGAGGGAGACAAGGGACATGAGTCAAAAAGACAAAAGGACACGGAGAACAAGGGCGAGGTCAACAAGAGGGAAGCCAGAGACGTAGTGCTTACTACTGAGAGTTAACGACGTTCCGGCGTAGGTTCCAAGGAGCGACTGGTCTTTATGCTGTCCTCTTGATTGCTGCCAGGTGTGCGGATTGCTGACAATCTGCAGCTGCGGCGAAGCGTGGGCGTGAAGCGTTCGGCGCGTGCGGGGGCGTGTCCTGGCATGCTGCCAGACAGAGTGTTGGAGGATCTTGCTGCGGGAGAATTGAGGGTTCGAGACCGCACCGTGACATGTGGACTCTTTGTGGGATGGAAAACAAGAATGTCCATTCTAACCTCTGCCAAACAACATAAAAAAAAAAACAACAACAAAAAACTGTTCCAGTAGTGCAGGAATTCTCAATTATTTTATGTTACGCCCCCAGGAAGAACACAAGTATCATTCGTCTATAAAATTGCTATAAGTACACCTCTGCATAACACTGTATCCTTATTAACATCAAAGAAGACAATAACATAAATATAGGTGCACTTACAACCAAAAATAAGTTATTTAACTTTGTTTTTGTCTGTAACAGTCTAGAATAGATAAAAAAAATCAAACAAAAAAATCCATATTTAAACTTTTGGAGCGACTTATACCATTTGATACTGAAAAATAAAATTGAATAAACTCAATAAATAATAATGAATTAAAATTGATCAGCAGTATTAACTCAGGAGCACAATATTTTAAACACTTTATTTTTTATATATATTTTAAATATTTTAAACCCAACAAAAACTAATAAAAAAATGTGCTCTGATTTTATTTTTGTCCAACTGAAGTCTACAATGGCTACAATTGCTTCTTAAGTAAATGCAACACGTTATGCCTGAGTTGATTGGAATTGTCACACTTGTGTTGTTTTGTCCCTTTTGTGTACTGTTCAAGTTCCTGTCCAATACTCTTATTTTGTAGTTTCACTTCCCCTGTCTGTCCACTGAGTACTGGCTCCCACACCTGTCTGTCATTGATTGGCAACCGGGAACAGGTGTGTATCATGTATCATTGCTTTGCTTACTGCTGCGCATTGCTTTCTTTAGTGACAGTTTATTTTCCACAAAATAAGTCCCGTGTCTTGTGCAATTATGTTTGCACTCGCCTTCTTTTGTTTATCTTTACTGTTACTTGCGGGTTCCCCCACTCCCTAGTGAGTGTGTTTCCTTTTGGTTTACATTGAAGAACATTATTTTACTCATCGTCAGCTGCATCTTGGGGTCACGTTGCTAAATCATCCGCACTCATTTTACGGATTATAGAGCACAACGGTGTACAAACCGCACCGAAAAAATTTAGGAAGAAAAATATTAGCCGCACCTGACTATAAGCCACAGATATTTACATTGTGAAATTAGTCATATACACAGATTTTGCAAATGTTTATTTACACACTTTGTTTCCAAACAGTGTCTGTAACACGGCAGTAAAACGGCTGATGAAACAAAACAGAAGTCATCGTCATGGACCCTCTTGCTGCGGAAGCTAGTTCTCCAATCAGCTGAACGGACTCAATAAGAAGAGTGGTCCATTCTCGGCTGGCTCACTAATCAGCTAAACAGAATCCATAACTCCAAGGTGATGTTTTGGTGAATTTATGAAACTGAAACAATACAAAAAAATTGGCATCGTAAGTTAATAATACTAACAAAGACACTCGTAAACGTGTTGGTTAATCAACTAATGCTAGCGACGCTAGCTTCATTACATTACGATAGCGCTAACAAATATGCATGAAAACACTCCTACAGACATCACACATGGGACGGTTTAGTAAGTAACAATTGTTTTAGTTATATTGTAAAACTTGTAATCGTTGCTCGTGGTGATGAATGAAGAAACCATACGAGTAGAAATGCGGCGGACGACTAGAAGAGGGAACGGCAATTGCACTTTCGAATGAAAGCACCAAACAGAAGGGCCTTGCAGCGAGCAAACTCTCCCAAACGATGGCGCCGTAGCACAAACAATAACAGTGGCTTTGCTTGTTTTAAAAAAACAACCAAAAAATACTATTTTAATTATGGCCGTCAGCAGAAAAAAATCCATAAATTAGCTGCACCTTTTTATAAGCCGCAGGATTCAAAGCGTAGGAAAAAGTAGTAGCGGCTTGTAGTCCGGAATCACAATGACGCATTATTTTTTTTGTCGGACTATAGCGCTTAACCCCACTTCGCACTTGACCGTGTTGACAAAGCATTCCCATGTAAAATGTCGTGGACAAATAAACGCATACGTTTTTTTAAACGCATAGCTGCCCACATAGGTACGTCCGTCAATCTGTGACATCACAAATGGCCCACTGTTAAAAAAAAGTGTTCAAAGGCATCCAGAACCTTATGTGAACCTCATGAATTTAACACAAATATCCGACATTGTGACAACATAAGTCAGAGAAGAGCAAAATCATCCGAGATTTTTTTTTTTTTTACATGAACTAATAAAGCAGAAGACTAAAGTAGTGGAGGAAATTAGTAATCCGTGCTTGTAGGCGACCACAAAATTATGCTGGCGGACGATTTCAGGATACATTCCATTAAAATGAGACCGTTTGCTGTGCACAGTGGTAGAACAGTACCTTTTCAGTAATAATCCCACAAAATCTACTTACTAATGTTAAAGTCTCCCACATGCGGGTGTCTTTGACAATTGGAAGTAAAAAGCTGCCTTGCAGCAGCAACTGTCAGCATGGAGTAACACGTGACTAAAAACCGATGCATTATTTAATGTTTTTATTTTTATTTTTATTTTTTTAAGTTGACAAATGCACTCAAGTTTTTTTGTAAGACCTCAAGTACAAACTCAATATATTTGGGCAAAGTAGAACTTTTGATCCATGTCCTTCTACGGGTAATAGGATGGATGGGTACCACTCATACGGTACTAATTCCCGGTACCTGGGAGTCAACACCAGTACGCAATGTTCTGTTTTTTTGTGTCACTTAGTAAATATCATTTGTTTTTGATGATAAAATCTCCTTTTTTCATCTCAATGATTGATATCTGTTGTCCAGTTGTTTATATATTGTTGTCATATTATCATTTGCAAGTATGACATTAAGTTCCAATTACAGTCCAAGCTAGTAGTTCATATAGCAGGGGTGCCCAAACTACGGCCCGCCAGCCTCTACAATTTGTCCCGCGAGACGTCATAATTTCAACAAAGCATCACACCATGCTTTCAAATGTATCCTAAACACCAGGCGGTTTGTGAATGCTACATATTTGCTGCCATCTTGTGGACAATGTGAGTAAATCATATCAATGACCCTTGAAAATAAAATAATAGTAGCATAGCATTTACTTATATGACACAATCCAAACAACCTTCCCTAGTCATGGTGCAAAAAAAAAAAAATGCAACTAACATAAAAATCAACAAACATGGTTACACATAACAACACAAACTGCTCACTGAACATTGTGGATATCGTAAAGAAAACAAAAAACAAACAAACATCCAAACTCCATTAAAAAAAATCTAAATTACACACATTTAAATTCCTTAGCGTGCATGATGGGAAACAAGTAAAACACTCTCTCCACACTTATCCATGTTGGGCACATTTTAGCTGCTTGACATTTATGATTGACTACAAAACTTTACAAAGGTTGTCATTGATGTAAACAAGGTAGGAGTGGAACTTTCACATACTCTTAATATCTAACTATATGTATTATTTATCCATCATATTCACACACACACACACACACGCACACATATATATATATATATATATATATATATATATATATATATATATATATATATATATATACGCACACATTGTGTATATACCGCGTATGTGTGTATGTATATGTATATATATATATATAATATATATCAGTAACGTGCAGTCAGGGGAGGCAGGTGAGGCGGGGCCTCACCTGCCATCATGGAAAGAAAAAAAATGTAAAAAGAAAAAAAAAAAATTACATTTTTATATGTATCCAGTGATTATACTATAAAGTTATTTTCCATTTAACTTCACCAGTTTTAGATTATTTTTATTCAAAATCGCTGAATTTTCACATTTGCCGTTCAAATACTGAGAAGAGACTTGCGGTGAGTCAGCAGCCAGTTGAGGCACGTCACTGAGTTGAGCCTCACCATGGATTGCGCAATGACTCGGCTAACTGCTGGCCTGCTGTGCAGTGAGACCGTATTGCTATATGAATTATATTATACATTTCCATAGTTTAGTTAGCTGAGGTATATAATGTACAGTGTATTTTGTCAACAACTGTATGTGTGTAACGTATTTCTTGTGCTGAGCAATCATAAAACCGCTGCGAAGACGCACTGGGTGAGGCTCACAGTAATCCCGCCTCCTGGTGGTAGAGGGCGGTAGTGATCCCAGGGATCATTTCTGCGACTACTCGGCTGCAGAAGAAGTGACAACAAGCAGCAACAGTTAGCAGCGATCGTTTATTTTTTCCTCTTGCCTGGACTATTAACATGGAGGATTACATATCTAAAATAAAACAGTTTTCTAAACTGGACTTTCAATCGAAGCAGGAGGTAATACTTAAAGGAAGATCTCCATCGAGACAGAGAGACTTTTAAAACTGAAGAAAGATAAGGAAGACTTCTATAAACAAGTTATCAATGCTTTTGTTCAAAAGGAGCTGCGCATGGACTTCATTTATAAGTGAAGGTAAGACCATAATATTTTTTTTTATTAAATGTGCTTTTTTGTGTGCTACAGTTTGTATGTTTAAAGTTAAGTTAAAGTACCAATGATTGTCACACACACACTAGGTGTGGTGAAATTTGTCCTCTGCATTTGACCCATCCCCTTGATCACCCCCTGGGAGGTGAGGGGAGCAGTGGGCAGCAGCGGCGCCGCGCCCGGGAATCATTTTGGTGATTAAACCCCCAATTCCAACCCTTGATGCTAAGTGCCAAGCAGGGAAGAATGCTGGTATGAGCTTTTAAACATAACCCGTTAACTGCTGCCAATCAAATGGTGAATAAGATACTCTTTAGGGTTCATATGTTTGTAAATCTGACTGTGATGAAGTCAGTGCCTCACCAGCCATCAACCTCACCGCACGTCACTGATGTATATATATATATATATATCAAGTATTTCTTATATATATATATATATATATATATATATATATATATATATATATATATATATAAGAAATACTTGACTCTCAGTGAATTCTAGCTATATATATATATATATATATTTATTTTATTATATATATATATATATGTATATATAAATAAAAGAAATACTTGAATTTCAGTGTTCATTTATTTACACATATACACACACATAACACTCATCTACTCATTGTTGAGTTAAGGGTTGAATTGTCCATCCTTGTTCTATTCTCTGTCACTATTTTTCTAACCATGCTGAACACCCTCTCTGATGATGCATTGATGTGTGGCACGCACAAAAGTGCTTTCATCAAATGCATTAGAGTCTGGAATCTTCCATCTCTCCCTAGCATGGCCCAAAACCGGTCAATCTTTGCTTCCTGAGGAAGATCTTCAGTGCCAAGCACTTGGTAGTCCACTACTTCTTCCCGGAGGCTATCCAGGTCCAATCGCAGCTGTGGCTTGGAACTTACAAGCTGTTATGAGAGTAGCGTATATGTGTGCGTGGCCCTTTAATAGGTGAGCATGTGAGGTGAGTGACGTCAGTGAGTGTGTGGGCGAGAGAAGAGAGGGAGCGGTAGCGTGAGTGCGGGCGGGGACTAGTTTTTGTGTTGGATTGGCTGTGTGCAAGCAATCAATAAAGCAAGATTTGCAACTAATCGCCGAACTCAGGCAGGAAAGGTGCAACAAAGCGTATTTCTTCATCTTACTTGTCGTCGGCGTCGCCATGGCTGTATCTTCCTCGTTCTTCTGCTTCGTCTCCTTGTTGTGTGCGCAGTTGTGCACTGCACTCTCTAAAAGCCGTATATGTTATTGATGTTATAGATGGCAGTATTGTCCTGTTTAAGAGTGTCACACCATTGCTGTTTACGGCAGACGAACTGCTTTACGGTATACAAAAACATGACTGCTGTTGTTGTGTGTTGTCACCGCGCTGGGAGGACGTTAATGAAACTGCCTAACAATAAACCCACATAAGAAACCAAGAACTCGCCCTCGATCATTCTACAGTTATAATGTGTTTGGGCAGGCACGCTGTTTATATCGTGGGAAAGCGGACTCAGGTCCGCATGGAGCTGGAGGGGGCGTGGCCTCCAGCTCCGCCTACATTTCGGGAGATTTTCGGGAGAAAATTTGTCCCGGGAGGTTTTCGGGAGAGGCGCTGAATTTTGGGAGTCTCCCGGTAAATCCGGGAGGGTTGGCAAGTATGGTTCAAATGCCTCCTACAACAACATCTAAAAGGTAACTTTTTTTTTTTTTAGGTTTTTCTATATTTGGGTCTTACAGGGTTAAGAGTCATTGATCTGATTTACCCACATTGTCCACAAGATTGCAGCACATATGTTGCATTCAGAGTTTAACTTGCCAGCGATACATCCCAAAAGTTATGAACATGTTTTATGCAGGTTGAAAAGTTGCTTAGTGTAGCTTTAAATCATATCACACCAATCACTTGATGTGAGGGTTGAAGCAACACTGTACATCAAACGTGGAAGTCTGGAGAGAATTCCAAATTCGTAATAGACATTGTCCCTGTGGTGATGCGTATCGCCATTAAATGTGATTATTACCCCTATTCAAGTGCTTCCAAACAATTACAGAGGAGAGTATGAGACGGAAGCATCATCACAGCTCAACTTTATGGGGAGCAAATTAACATTTTAGTGGATAAAGCGCGGCACTGACAGCATGACAATGATCGGTCCTTGCAGCCCGCGCTTGGTTTTACTGCTAATGTCTCAGCCTCCGTGCCTCCGATGTGCCAGCGTCGTTACCGACGTAAAAAACATGATGACATAGCTGTTTAACTTCTGATCGTCAAACACGCCCGAGAGTGAGCGCCAGACTGCATAAAGGCGACGCGAGTCCATTGTCAGGAACCACTGTCTGATTCCAGTCTAATTTGATATTAATCATTTTCCCGCGGAGCACGATCAGCTCGCTGCAATTCATCATCTTCAACAGGCCGAGGCGAGCACTCACGGGGAAGGTTGGCGGTGGCGTCCGTCCGCCTGTCGGCCTTGTTTTAATCAGTTCACAGCGTGGTGCACCAGGAGTCCCATGACGGGTTGGTGACCAGTCTAAGGTGTAGCACAGGAGTCCCCGAACTTTTTGACTCGGGGGCCGCCTTGGGTTAAAAAAATGTGGTGTGTGTGTACGTATTAGAGTTGTACGGTATACCAGTATTAGTATAGCGCCGTGATACTAATGAATTATTTTCGGCACTATATCATCTCTGAAACCCCCCTCACCCGCGTCGAAGTCACGTCGTGACGTTGCTGGTTTACGAACAGATGAGCATGTTCGGCAGCGCACAATCACAGAGTACTTACAAGCACACACAGTGTGTAGACAGAAAAGGGACGCATTTTGGCTTAAAAACTAAAGATAAAGGTGAAGTTATAACACTGAAACACTGATTCTTTAAAGGGGAACATTATCACCAGACCTATGTAAGCGTCAATTGATGTTGCAGAAAAAAGACCATATATTTTTTTAACCGATTTCCGAACTCTAAATGGGTGAATTTTGGCGAATTAAACGCCTTTCTATTATTCGCTCTCGGAGTGACATCACATCGGGAAGCAATCCGTCATTTTCTCAAACACCGAGTCAAATCAGCTCTGTTATTTTCCGTTTTTTCGACTGTTTTCCGTACCTTGGAGACATCATGCCTCGTCGGTGTGTTGTCGGAGGGTGTAACAACACGAACAGGGACGGATTCAAGTCGCACCAGTGGCCCAAAGATGCGAAAGTGGCAAGAAATTGGACGTTTGTTCCGCACACTTTACCGACGAAAGCTATGCTACGACAGAGATGGCAAGAATGTGTGGATATCCTGCGACACTCAAAGCAGATGCATTTCCAACGATAAAGTCAAAGAAATCTGCCGCCAGACCCCCAATGAATCTGCCGGAGTGTGTGAGCAATTCAGGGACAAAGGACCTCGGTAGCACGGCAAGCAATGGCGGCAGTTTGTTCCCGCAGACGAGCGAGCTCAACCCCCTGGATGTCTTGGCTCACACCGTCCCGAAGATGATCAAGAGAAGAATATCGACCCTAGCTTCCCTGGCCTGCTGACATGAGGGTATGTCTGCAGAATATATGAATTGATGAAAATTGGGCTGTCTGCACTCTCAAAGTGCATGTTGTTGCCAAATGTATTTCATATGCTGTAAACCTAGTTCATAGTTGTTAGTTTCCTTTAATGCCAAACAAACACATACCAATCGTTGGTTAGAAGGCGATCGCCGAATTCGTCCTCACTTTCTCCCGTGTCGCTGGCTGTCGTGTCGTTTTCGTCGGTTTCGCTTGCATACGGTTCAAACCGATATGGCTCAATAGCTTCAGTTTCTTCTTCAATTTCGTTTTCGCTACCTGCCTCCACACTACAACCATCCGTTTCAATACATGCGTAATCTGTTGAATCGCTTAAGCCGCTGAAATCCGAGTCTGAATCCGAGCTAATGTCGCTATAGCTTGCTGTTCTATGCGCCATGTTTGTTTGTGTTGGCATCACTATGTGACGTCACAGGAAAATGGACGGGTGTATATAACGATGGTTAAAATCAGGCACTTTGAAGCTTTTTTTAGGGATATTGCGTGATGGGTAAAATTTTTAAAAAAACTTCGAAAAATAAAATAAGCCACTGGGAACTGATTTTTAATGGTTTTAACCCTTCTGAAATTGTGATAATGTTCCCCTTTAAGACAGTGGTCCCCAACCACCGGGCCACGTTTTTTTAATTTTTTTATTAAATCAACATAAAAAACACAATATACACTTACAATTAGTGCACCAACCCAAAAAAAACTCCCTCCCCCATTCACACTCATTCACACAAAAGGGTTGTTTCTTTCTGTTATTAATATTCTGGTTCCTACATTATATATCAATATATATCAATACAGTCTGCAGGGATACAGTCCGTAAGCACACATGATTGTATTTTTTTATGACAAACCCATCCCCCCCCCCAAAAAAAAACAAAAAAAAAACATCCCGCCACTTTGTTTGTTTACTTACTACTAAAAGACAAGTTGTCTTGTATGTTCACTATTTTATTTAAGGACAAACTTGCAATAACAAACATATGTTTATTGTACCCTAAGATTTTTTTGTTAAAATAAAGCCAATACTGCAATTTTTTGTGGTCCTCTTTATTTAGAAAAGTACCGAAAAGTATCAAAATAATTTTAGTACCCGGTACCAAAATATTGGTATCGTTAAAACACTTGTGTGTGTGTGTACTGTATATGTCTATATGTATGTATGTATATAACTATATGCATGTGTATATTCAAACCCCGTTTCCATATGAGTTGGGAATTGTGTTAGATGTAAATATAAACGGAATACAATGATTTGCAAATCCTTTTCAACCCATATTTAATTGAATGCACTACAAAGACAACATATTTGATGTTCAAACTCATAAACTTTATTTTTTTTTTGCAAATAATAATTAACTTAGAATTCCATGGCTGCAACACGTGCCAAAGTAGTTGGGAAAAGGCATGTTCACCACTGTGTTACATGGCCTTTCCTTTTAACAACACTCAGTAAATGTTTGGGAACTGAGGAGACACATTTTTTTAAGCTTCTCAGGTGGAATTATTTCCCATTCTTGCTTGATGTACAGCGTAAGTTGTTCAACAGTCCGGGGGTCTCCGTTGTGGTATTTTAGGCTTCATAATGCGCCACACATTTTCAATGGGAGACAGGTCTGGACTACAGGCAGGCCAGTCTATGAAGCCACGTTGATGTAACACATGGCTTGGCGTTGTCTTGCTGAAATAAGCAGGGGCGTCCATGGTAACGTTGCTTGGATGGCAACATATGTTGCTCCAAAACCTGTATGTACCTTTCAGCATTAATGGTGCCTTCACAGACGTGTAAGTTACCCATGTCTTGGGCGCTAATACACCCCCAACCATCACAGATGCTGGCTTTTCAACTTTGCGCCTATAACAATCCGGATGGTTCTTTTCCTCTTTGGTCCGGAGGACACGACGTCCACAGTTTCCAAAAACTATTTGAAATGTGGACTCGTCAGACCACAGAACACTTTTCCACTTTGTATCAGTCCATCTTAGATGAGCTCAGGCCCAGCGAAGCCGACGGCATTTCTGGGTGTTGTTGATAAACGGTTTTCGCCTTGCATAGGAGAGTTTTAACTTGCACTTACAGATGTAGCGACCAATTGTAGTTACTGACAGTGGGTTTCTGAAATGTTCCTGAGCCCATGTGGTGATGTCCTTTACACACTGATGTCGCTTGTTGATGCAGTACAGCCTGAGGGATCGAAGGTCACGGGCTTAGCTGCTTACGTGCAGTGATTTCTCCAGATTCTCTGAACCCTTTGATGATATTACGGACCGTAGATGGTGAAATCCATAAATTCCTTGCAATAGCTGGTTGAGAAAGGTTTTTCTTAAACTGTTCAACAATTTGCTCACGCATTTGTTGACAAAGTGGTGACCCTCGCCCCATTCTTGTTTGTGAATGACTGAGCATTTCATGGAATCTACTTTTATACCCAATCATGGCACCCACCTGTTCCCAATTTGCCTGTTCACCTGTGGGATGTTCCAAATAAGTGTTTGATGAGCATTCCTCAACTTTATCAGTCTTTTTTGCCACCTTTCCCAACGCCTTTGTCACGTGTTGCTGGTATCAAATTCTAAAGTTAATGTTTATTTGCAAAAAAAAAAATGTTTATGAGTTTGAACATCAAATATGTTGTCTTTGTAGCATATTCAATTGAATATGGGTTGAAAAGGATTTGCAAATCATTGTATTCCGTTTATATTTACATCTAACACAATTTCCCAACTCACATGGAAACGGGGTTTGTATATTCGTCACACAATAATTGACTAAAAGAGTGCGCACTTGCTGCACGCTCGCCCGACACGTTATTGATGGGGAAAATGCATTTTTAGACAACATGATTTGCCTGAGCGGCTAGGAGACCCCGAGAGTAACAAGCGGTAGAAAATAGATTAGAAAAGACACTTTTTAAAAAAAAAAGAAAAAAAGAAAAAAAGAAAAAACTTGACTTCCCGCGGGCCGTAGTTTGGGGACCTCTGACCTTTACCACTGCCAGGTTTTTTTTTTTCTATACTTTTATTGTAATTTTTTCAGAATGCGTTTGTTCTATTTTGGGCCAAAGTAAGACAAGGAAAACAATTTGAAGTTGTCTTTATTTTTTAGTTTCAAAGCCATGGTTTTAATAGTCCGGCCCATGTGTGCACAGATCAATCCCTCCATGCGGCCCCCTGAGCTAAAATGAGTTTGACACCCCTGATGTACAGTATTACAGTATATGTAACAGCTGCAGAAAAAAAAAGGGCAGCATGAAATACAATAGATCCAGCAGAAAATAGACATTATAAACAAAGAGAGGTAGCTAACTCGGTGCTTTAGAAGAGGGGTGTTCAAAGTGCGGCCCGCGGCTATTTTTTAAACAGCCCATCTGACAAAAAAAGGGCATTATTTTCAAAATACTGCGACTTTTCTAACAAATGTACAACTTAATTCTCAAAATGTTTTGATTTTTTTTTCTCAAAAAATATTCGACTGCGACTTTTTTCTCAAACATACGACCAAAACCTCCAAAAATTTTGATTTTTTTTTCCTAAAATATATACACGTCCTAATTGTCAAAAATATACAATTCAACCCTTAAAGGATTAAAAAAAATGTCCTCAAAAATATATAAATTAATCACAAAAGGATTATTTTCTTCCTCAAAAATATACAATTGAATCCTTTTTTAAGATAAAAACTAATCCTCAAAAAATTTAAATGTAGTATTTTTAAAATAATTTTTGTTGTCAATAAAAAACATTTTCTTGAAAATATTTTTTTTTTCAATCGATTACAATTCTAAAATATACGATTAAATCCTCAAAAGATTGCAATTTTTTTTGTTTGAAAATATACAACTTAATCCTCGAAAATGTTTATTTTTTTCTCAGCAAAATACAGTACACGACTTAATTCTCAAATATAAGAATCAATCCTCAAAAGATTGCATTTTTTCCCCTCAAAAATATACAAATTAATCCCTTGTTTCGCTCAAAAGTATACGATTTAATCCTTGCAAGAAGTTTTAAAAGCTCTCAAAAATGTATTTAGTATTCCAAAAAATATTCAAAATGTTTGATTTCTCGATTAGTTAACGACCAAATCCTAAAGATTGCAACCTAATCCTCAAAGTTTATTTTATTTTAATTTTTTTAATCTATATACACAATTTAATCAAATATATGATTCAATCTTGAAATGATTGCAATTGTTCCCTCAAAAATATATAAATTATTCCCTAAAATACATTATTTTCTCAAAAAACTACAATTTAATCCTTGAAAAATTAAAAACAAATTCTCAAATCTGTAATTTTGTATTACAAAAATGATTTTAAAAATACAAATTAGACATTTAAAATTTAATTTATTACTTAAGTATTCAAAAAATATGTTGTTCCCCTCAATAAAAAAAGGACATCATTTTCCAAATACTGCAACTTTTCTAACAAAATATGACTTAATCGTCAAAGATATGGATTTTTTTCTCAAATATTCAGCTGCAACTTTTTTCTCAAACATACAACTAAATTCTTCAAAAATGTAGATTTTTTCCTAAATTATATAC